>NW_024087753.1:0-111898 GCF_009730915.1 Dioscorea cayenensis subsp. rotundata
TGCCGTGACCATCGGGTGTTTCATACCCTTCAACTATTAGGGCTGGACCTAGGTTGAGTTTCGGCCCTAATTGAGATTTCCCGTGCAAATTGCAATCATAGGAGGATTTGGACGGAAGAGATTCCGCTGCCAATACTTGTATGGGATTAGGGATCATCACCGTGACCATCGGGATGATCTATCTCTAGATCTCTCTTGGCCTCGAACCACCACGTGCATTAGCATTTCTAGCATTCTTCTAACCCTTAGTAACCCCGGGGGAATCCACATCCTTAACCTCCCTCACTTCTTGATTTTCACCTTCTCAATCGATCTTTTCACAATTACTTGCTTAGTTTTACTTTTGTTAATAGCTTTAAGCATTAAGTGATTTGTAGGTTAGACAACGAGTGAAAAGGAAGTAAGGGTAGCTCCTTGGGCCTAGGGAATACGACCCTCTCGTGCTCGCACTAGAGGTATTACTTGACGACCCCGTGCACTTGCGGGAAGCTCATCAGTAACTTGATAAAAAAAAAATAAGACACTTCTTAAAAATAAAAACCATATGATTTTTATTATTTATTTATTTTTATTCTTTTAAATCAAAATATATCCCAATATTTTGGAAAGTAAAAATTCTAAATACATGGTGGTTCACCATGGCTGCTGGCTAGACACTGTTGTTCAATGACGGGTTATTCTATAAGGCTCCAGCCCATAGGCCATTAAACAGAATTTCTATGTGGGTTTTTTTTTCACGTATATCCTTGAACAAGCACATAATTTCAAGTATTCGTGTATTTTTGTGAAATAAAATTTGATTTTCTTGTGTGCCTTACAAAATATTTTTTGTTTTTACCTATATGTAAAAAAATAAAAAAGCTAAAGAAATAGAGGAAAAAAATTATCCGTTGTCAGATTATTTGATTTCCTATCTAATTATGAGAAAAATAGAGAGTTTTTGTTACATTGGTCAAACTACATTGGTCTGTTTTGCACATTCGAAAAGATCTTTAATACCATTGTGAACATTAACATACCAGTCTGCTTCACAACAAGCATAAAAGAAATTGAAGATCTGCAAAAAATGCATTCTGTAACTTGAAGAAACTATAATATTTTATGGCAAGATGATCTATGTACATTTAGAAAAAGAAAGGTAACATCAGCATAATACAATCATGTGAAATTATATTTTCTCCATAACAACTTCAAGAAAAAGTTACAACACACTCAACATGAGATTAAGCATTGGATATGTAATGGCAAAAAAAAACACAGTTTCAAAGACATTGATAAACAAAAGGTAAACTATGTGTAGTGCAAACCTGTGGGATGATATTTATCGCCATGGCATCTTTAAAAAGTGGGGGTGGAGGCAAGTCTAGACCAAGCATTAAAAATGGCACTGTAGATGTTTCCTTTACAACACCATTTGTACCCTCATCATTTGCAGTGGCCATTTTGTTCTGCTTCTTAATGATTTCTTTCTTCTCCATAAGTGGTTTCTTCTAGATTTCTTTCACAAGCTCCAGTTCACCCTGAATAATACATAATAACTCATCTGACAAACCCAATAGAATCACATCACAGGGCAAGGAAGAACACACAACAAGAAGAATTTTAATACCTAAAAGTAGTCATGGATGATGCTCTTGTTCTTCTTCTTGGAATGCCTAAGTTTCAAATGTAGTGTATTCAATAACCAAGACATGAATTCAACCGGATCAGATTGCATCCCGATTTGGAACCTTTTATCAATAGCTTTCATTACTACTTGCAAAAACTCATGGGGGCTCACCTGCAAATAAACGAAGTTTGATAACTATTCCATACAAAGCATGAAAGGAAGGGCAAGATTCGATGAATATAATTACTAAGAGACCAACCCTACCACTGAAGTTTCGGGCATGCCAAATCTTCCGTGTAAGCTCTCCAAAAACGATAGACAAGTGGAGACTTGCTCTGCTGACAATCCTCTGGAACAAGGAAAAAGTTCCTTAAAGTTCCTTGTTCCTTAAAGGCATAACACACATTAAAGATTGAATTGTTACATTCACAAAATCAGTTTCCTTGATGTTTCAAGACCAACCTGAATACCAAGTCCACATAATAAATTTCTTCAGCATATATTGCCAAAGACTAACAATAAATTTAATGAGGCTAGCATATAGGTTTAGCTACCAGCATAGGAAAGTAACGATTCAATAAGTAAAATTTACACGAATGTAAACCATAGGACATAAAATTGCAAACATAAATTGACCAATGATGAGCATTCTATACCTAGGTTCTATATCAATATATCATAGGGTTACATTTTATAAAAATAGCTCAAACACAATAGTAAAGGACTTGCCATTCCAGGAAGATAGTTGGAATCATCCAATGCTTTTGACCGTTGCCTATTTTCATCAAGATGCGAAACTTGTTCTTGAGAAAACGTGAAAACCAGAATACATGCAAAATTGAAGACCCCTGATAAAAAAATTCTAAATGCAAAGCAAACAATAGAAAAACCTAATAGTAAAAAAAATACAATTTTCTAAATATACTCTTCATGATGCTACAAGACACAAGCTTTCCAGTAGAATTTTGTCTCTACATATCACCAATCTTTAGTATTAATGAATTATCATGTTATACCAACTTCTAACACAAAATTCAATTAGACACATCCAGAGGAAAGCATTCATTCAAATAAATGAACACAAGTAGTTCAAAGCTAAGGAGCAAAAGAAAAAGATTAAGTAGAGAAGAACAAACCTCGGGTTCAAAACATGCCAAATACCATTTAAAGAGGGGTCATTTATCTCATATCCATCAGGAAGGCAATAAGCCTTTTTAGTTTGGAGATTAATATACACATGGTGCCCAGCTTCAAGACTATGAGTATATGCATGAGAATTCAAACCTCTACCTTAGTAGTACTTGCCATAGACTAAACAAACATAGACATTCAAATTAGACAAGGAAATCGAGTAAAATTTCTAGAAGTCAAAGTCCAAGACTGGCAACATCAGAAGATAGCTAAATCAATTGATAAAGTATGTCACCATTTGAAGCTTCTAGAAGAAGCTTGAATTATCATCATCAACTTAGCTTCTGAAAAAATCAGCACCGCCTTTAGCTTCTGGAAAAATCAGCACCGCCATACTTGAAGTTTCCTCCAACCAACATTAGCTCCTATAAATTTGTGAAGAGTAGAAGCCAGGAAGCAAGCTAAAGCAACTTGAATGAGAGCTAATCAAGAGAAAGTGAGCATAGGTATCAAGAGAGAGAAGTACTGCATAGTGAGAGAAAGTGTGAGAGTGTGAGAGTGGTTTGTAAAATAAAAAAAATTATTTCAAGTAATTAATAATAGAAAAAGTTCCATATATTCTCTCTCCTCTCAACATTTCTGGTATCAGAGCCAGGTTACAGGGAAGATTCTGCCAGATCATCGACGAGTGCCCGAGCATAAGGAGTTCACCAGTGTTGCAAGAAGTTCGCCAGTCGGAGTAAGTGAGGTACCGGTATTCTACCGAGGAGGCTTACTGGAAGTCAGGTGACCCAGACATAGCAATGGAGTTCACAGGTACGACTGGTGGTTTAAAGAAATTAAATAATAATAATTACATAAATTGGAAGGCTTGCATAGAGTCCTATCTACAAGGACAGGACCTATGGGAGGTCGTAGGTGGGTCGGAAACGACTCCACCAGATGTCACTTTTGAAGAAGTGGCAGATGCTGCTGGTGATTCTAAATCAAAGGAGAAGAAGGCTCTAGCGGCAGAGAAGTCAAAAGATGAAGCTCTGCGAAAGTGGCGCATCAAGGCAGGTAAGGCGATGTTTGTTCTGAGAACAGCTGTGGAAGATGAGTTGTTGGAGTATATCAGAGATGCTGCTACACCAAAAGTTGCATGGGACACTCTCGCCACACTATTCTCCAAGAAGAATGATGCTCGTCTCCAACTACTTGAAAGTGAGCTGATGACAATCTCGCAAGGAAATATGACAATCAGTCAGTACTTCACCAAGGTAAAATCACTATACAGTGAGATTGCACAGGTCGTTCCTGAAGAGAAGATCAGTGAGCAGCGAATGAGGAGGATAATTATCAATGGCCTTAAACTTGAATACAATGGCTTTATGGCTGCTGTTCGAGGCTGGCCAACACAACCAACATTGTTGGAGCTAGAGAATGAGCTCAACAAGAAGGTACGGTGTCTTCGTACTGATAATGGAAGAGAGTATCTCTCTCAAGAGTTTAATGTCTATCTGAAGGAGCATAGGATTCGAAGACAACTGACCTGCCCCAACACCCCACAGCAAAATGGTGTTGCTGAAAGGAAGAACCGGCATATAGCAGAGATATGCAGAAGTATGCTACATGCTAAGAATGTGCCAGGCAGATTTTGGGCTGAATGCATGAGAACGGCAGCTCACATCATCAACCGGCTTCCACAAGAGAAGATGGGTTTTCTCTCTCCATTCCAAAGACTATGGAAGATCAAACCCACAGTAAGTCACTTCAAAGTCTTTGGATGTGTGTGTTATGTTTTTGTACCAGATCATCTTCGTACCAAGTTCGACAAGAAGGCGGTACGATGCATCTTTGTCGGCTATGATGATGAGAGAAAAGGATGGAGATGCTGTGATCCGACGTCTGGACGCATCTACACATCCAGAAATGTGGTCTTTGATGAAGCTTCAGCTTGGTGGCTTTCAACAGACTCAGTTCAACCAAATATGAAGGAGACTGAGCCAATAGTCGAAGAACAGTTACAAGACCAAGCTCAAGAGATACCAACAACAACTGAAGAAGACATAAGTCCAAGATCATCAAAGACCAAGAGCCCATGGAAGACAGGAGTTCATGGAGAAGCTGAAGAAGACTCTACAGAAGAAATGCCTCCACCTTTAAGAAGATCATCCAGGGTAAGACATCCCAATCCTAAGTATGCAAATGCTGCACTAATCATGGAAGTTGAAGAACCAACATCCTATCAAGAAGCAGTTAAAAGTGATAAATGGAAGAAAGCAATGGAGGAAGAGATAGCAGCTCTCAAGCAAAATCAGACGTGGGAGTTGGTGCCAAGGCCAGAAGAAGTAAAACCAATCTCGTGCAAGTGGGTGTATAAGGTGAAAACTCGAGCAGATGGAACAATCGAAAGGTACAAAGCTCGACTTGTGGCACGAGGATTTTCACAACAATATGGACTAGATTATGATGAGACATTCAGTCCAGTAGCAAAGATAACAACGGTGCGAGTACTATTGGCATTAGCTGCAAGCAAAGGATGGAAGCTTTGGCAGATGGATGTGAAGAATGCCTTCCTACATGGAGAGCTTGATAGAGACATCTACATGGATCAACCACAAGGATTTGAGAGCAAGGCTCATCCAGAGTATGTATGCAAGCTGAAGAAAGCATTATATGGCTTAAAGCAGGCTCCAAGAGCATGGTATGGGAAAATTGCAGAATTTCTTGTACAAAGTGGCTACAGGTTAACAGCATCAGATTCGAGCCTATTCGTCAAGCACACAGGAGGCAAGATGGCTATAGTACTGGTGTATGTTGATGACCTCATCTTAACCGGAGATCTCACTGAAGAAATCCAGTGCACAAAGGAAAATCTTTCAATCCGGTTCCAGATGAAGGAGCTTGGAGAATTGAAGCATTTTCTGGGGCTCGAAGTTGAGAAGACAAAGGAAGGTATGTTCCTATATCAACAAAAGTATGCAAAGGATCTACTAGAAACATATGGGATGTTGGAGTGCAAGCCACTATCTACACCAATGGAGCCCAACATCAAGCTTCGTGCAGGAGAAGGGAAAGACTTGGAAGATCCAAGGATGTATCGACAACTGGTAGGTAGTCTTATCTATTTAACTCTTACTCGACCTGACTTGGCATATGCAGTCGGAGTAGCAAGTCGTTACATGCAAAATCCAAAGAAGCCACATTTGGAAGCAGTTCGGCGGATACTGCGATACTTAAAAGGAACTACAGATTACGGTATTCTATACCGAAAAGGTGAAGGATGCCATGTAACTGGATATTGCGACGCTGATTACGCTGGAGATTGTGACACGAGACGATCGACTACAGGTTATATCTTCAGTTTGGGATCAGGAGCAGTGTCATGGTGCAGTAAGAGGCAGCCTACCGTATCTCTCTCCACCACTGAAGCTGAGTACAGAGCAGCAGCTATGGCAGCACAAGAAAGCACATGGTTGATGCAATTACTAAGAGATCTTCACCAACCAAATGAACAGGTCATACTTCACTGTGATAACAGGTCAGCAGTGTGCCTAGCAGAAAATCCAATGTTTCATGCAAGGACAAAGCATATTGAGGTACACTACCACTTTCTAAGAGAAAAAGTGCTGCAAAGTGAGGTCCACATAAAGCTAACGCCCACAGAAGAGCAAGTTGCTGATATCTTCACTAAAGGACTCAGCACAAAGAAGTTTGAAGATTTACGTGCACATTTAGGAATTCTCAGCAAAGCATCAATTCAGGAAAAGTCAGTGCTGAGGGGGAGTGATAAAGTATGTCACCATTTGAAGCTTCTAGAAGAAGCTTGAATTATCATCATCAACTTAGCTTCTGAAAAAATCAGCACCGCCTTTAGCTTCTGGAAAAATCAGTACCGCCATACTTGAAGTTTCCTCCAACCAACATTAGCTCCTATAAATTTGTGAAGAGTAGAAGCCAGGAAGCAAGCTAAAGCAACTTGAATGAGAGCTAATCAAGAGAGAGTGAGCATAGGTATCAAGAGAGAGAAGTACTGCATAGTGAGAGAAAGTGTGAGAGTGTGAGAGTGGTTTGTAAAATAAAAAAAATTATTTCAAGTAATTAATAATAGAAAAAGTTCCATATATTCTCTCTCCTCTCAACATCAATCAATCACTCATCAATAACAACAAACCAAATGGGGATTTTGGTGATGAGATTACTTGTTGATTGATGGTATCCAAGTAAGGGTAGTCCCGGTGGACCTGAACCTAGAGGTGCCGAGGCATCTTCAGCTTTTGATACCCTACGTCCTCCTCTTCCTCCGCCACCTCCTCTGATTCTGCAACTCCATTGCCATTCTTGTCATTGTCGCTATAAGGTGCAAGGACAAAAATAGATGCTTGTTCTTCTCCTTCTTCTTCTTCTTCTTCTTCTTCTTCGAGGTTGAGCTCTGGTTGTCATTTTCTAGAGTAGTCCGAGGATTCGCAGGAGAGGATTTTATTTTCTAGAGGACTCTGAAGATTCGAAGATTCGTAGGAAGGGATTTCATTTCACCCTAAAAAAACTGAAAATGAGGTTGATGGCAAGAGAGGCTCTATGGGCCGGACCACCATATATCAAGAATTTTAGCTTCCAAGTTATTAATTATTTTTTAAAAGGTATTATTTTTTATTTATTAAAATAAAAATAAAAAATGAAAATTATATGGTTTTTATTGATTTTTTTTTTCAAGTTATTCACTTCATTCGTATGCAAAGTTCATTTCTATTGTTTAATCTTCCTCATAGAAAAGAAAACAAAAAAACAAAAAACAAAATACCAATCCAATTTATTTAGAACATCTTCAAACACCCAAGATAACCCCAATCCACACATACTAAAATTAAATCCTGATTTTGGTTTCAACTATTAGAAGAGTAACAGATGATTACTTAGTAAATAAGTGGAACAAAGCTAATTCTAGTGTTTGGGGAACGCTAATGGTGAGAAGAAGAATGAGTCCAATGCCAAGTGCAAGTTCAGGGAAGGGTCTGCATGCCTAAAAGAGGCTCATTAGTGGTAAAGTTATGTCAACTGCATAATTATCATCATCCAAGTATGGCAAAATTAACGGCATTGATGATGATGATGGTACAACATTTGAGCTCTCAGACCAATATGTTTATGGAGGACTAGTTACCTTGTCCATTGCAATATCAGATTCACCACCAACATGATTATTTAGTGGTGATGGATCAGCAGTGGCTCGTCTAGCATATAATCTAGTCAGCATTTGTCGATAACCTTCAGTAGGTAAATTGGAGGAACTTTGATTAATTTCTCCTGATGAGGGTAATTATGATGCTTCAGATCTTGAAATTAAAGGATTAATGCTCTCACATGTGGACTTGTTCATGGATAACATACACCCACTGCATCCTTGAATCTTTCACTTTTCTCATAAGTCTTAATTTTTTTTTGAACATTTCTCCAACCATCTCGTGAAGCATCATATCCATCTTCAGTAGCAGCAAGGTTGCAATCAACAGACATGATTGTACTTGACGGTTATTTCCTGGTGTTTCACTGTCCAATCAGAACGGCTCCATAATGAGAGTGGTGGAGGTTTCAAGTTCCATTGTTCTAGTTGCTGGTCTTCTAGGTCTATGGATCCAGGCAGGTAAAATGACTGCATAATTGAAGATAAAGTTACTAATCCATAAGCAAGTATTACATGAAAGATTAGGTTCATTATATATTACCTTTCTGAAAGTTATTTGTCATCTTCCCATATTAGATCATAAGGTGGATGTTTCCTATCCAGCCTGATTGCGCCAGAAAAACACATTTATAATTTACAACACTAGAAATTGTTGAAGAGCTAGAAAAATCTTGAACTCTCTTGCCAATTTATGATTGAAATGTGTTAAGAGTAAAACCTTTTTGTCTCCTTAGGAACAATAAGGATCAGGAGTTTCGGCTTGAAAGTAAGGGATTTGTCAATGAATGCATTAGAAAGAAATGCTTTGACTCCAAATGGAGGATTGAGACCCACGATCAATTCATAATAATTTTTCCAAATCATGGTGTGGGTAGATCTTCATTATCAAATGGATGTGACACAAATGTAAACAGCTTTGATTAGAATATTATAGGCTCATACCAATTTAGACCCTTCAGGCAATTCTTTTAGCTGCACTGTCATCCAATCCCTCTGTTTAAAATTGAAATCATCTTGCCAAAGAACATAATCACACTTCATTGCTAAAATCAATGAGAATAAAGTTTATTATAAGCCAACAAGTCACCTCTAGTTCATAAGTGTAGTCAAAATACAAGCCATAGTTCAAGCATAAAAACAGAATATGACGGCCATTACTATGCTTAAATTTGAGCTTGAAGATAATTAATATCTATGCTCCCAGGTATTTTACCACTGTTTGATTGCAGAATTTACAACTGATATGAAAGTTTTCAATGGGGAGGCTCCAGACTCACATATTTCAAGAAATCTACTTACAAAAACCATAATAATATCCTCAAGAATGCAACTGGCATGTTATTAATTGTGTTAAGAGACTAAATCTAATGATTGCCAAAATTAAAGATCAACAGGAACTATTTGCATATGGCATGAAATCATGAGAAACAAAGGGATGTTCAAAATTAAAAACCATCGAAAGTCTGGTATTCAATCAATCTGGACTCATCCATGAGTGTTCACTTCTGAGTTGTTCTTATTTTAATGCCAACATTAACTCAAGTGGTTTTTGTGAATCCTGAAATGTTATTTACACTAGGAGTACTAAAGATGTAGGAAATGAAAAATCAAAATTCAACAACAATGTCTATCAAATATTACCCAGTATTATGTGCCAAAATTAATGAAAACTCAACTTTTAGATGTTGTATTTGTAGAACATTCCTCTTAAAGCAAAAGGGCTTCTATTTCTTCTTCAATAATTTACAAATAAATGAAACTCATGAAAACTGTCAAAGCTAATAATTTAACTTAATCTACCAAATCAAAGAGCTTTTCCTCTAAACATGGTCTAAAGCTGCCTTTGCAACCTTAATTTGACATAAACAAATGTACAAAATAATTGGTCAAAGGTAGCAAGGTGGATTATTTAGGAGATATACTTGTAGAAGAAGGTATCTTTGGTTGCAATAGATCATAATTTCTGAATGATGCTTTCTTCCCCACTATCTCAAGCTTTTCTTTCATTAATCTATTGAAATCATTTGCTCCACAATAGAAGTCAACTATCTAAAAGACAAAAGAGTTCAAATGTTAGAAGAACATAAATAAAGAGAGCAAAATATATACACCTAGAAACATTAAGGAAAGAAATTATAAATTGGTTTATTTAATTTAGAAAGTTCAACTGATTTTCAAGTATAAAGCTGAAACTTAAACAATGAAGCATCTAATATTTGTGCTTAGCTATATTGCATGCACAACAAGCGTTTTATGTTGTCAACATTCAACCCAGAAGCATAAGTTTTAAAGGATAACAGACTCAAATTTATAGGTTGATATCCATATTTACTACCTTATTCCTTAAAACTTGAACTGAAAATAGTTCAAGGCTAGTCCAACAGTAGTTCATAGAATTAGCATGTCAGAGCATGTAACTAGGGCCTGGTATTATGGATGTAAATAATGTATCATAAAATGCTACATATGTGTACCGTGTCACCATCTTGCACATACCATTGGAGCTTTTCCACAATTTGAATATTAGCATTGTAATTTATTAGAATAGAAATTTAAAATGGATAACCATATGTTGTAAACCAAAATATGAAAACACACCAAACCAAAAGAAATAAAAATGCATAACATTAAAAAGAGAAATATAAAAATTAAGTTCAAACATGATGGGATTCCACTTGTTTTTCCAAGTCTATTGTTTAACCAGATAGTTGACAACTTGCATTACAAAGTAAATATAGAATGCTTAGATGAGTCAATGTACCATATAGATGCAAAGCAATCCCACTTCTAATTGGCTTAGGCAAAAACTACACTGCCCAAGTACCAAAACATCAGATTTAATAATTGAAAATAATTGTTAGAACATTATTGTCTTAGTTTACTTGAACTAGTACATTTCATATTATCCTTATCTAGTTAGTTTGATCCCTGATTTTGTTAGTTTGTTTGTTGGCTCCATAACTATAACTATAACTATAACTATATATATATATATAACTTGCAACTTTCTAGGAATTTCAAGATA
This sequence comes from Dioscorea cayenensis subsp. rotundata, assembly GCF_009730915.1. Lineage (NCBI taxonomy): Eukaryota > Viridiplantae > Streptophyta > Magnoliopsida > Dioscoreales > Dioscoreaceae > Dioscorea > Dioscorea cayenensis. The sequence continues at coordinate 10,930 of NW_024087753.1, forward strand.
AGAATTTTATCTTTTATACAATAGCGATGATACTTTAATAATGTTTGGTTAAAAACCATTAGATGCAAACAAAACCCATTTTGTATGGAACTATTAGTAACACCAGTAAAAATAAGTCAATTAGCATTTTGTTTATTCCTAGGTCACTCGCTTACCTCCTTAAGTTTCTCTACTTTTGTGAAATGACAACCAAAAGATGTGTAGCACACGCAAAGGAGAAATGGTGCAAGATAAATTTTAAATTGTTTCTACAACACATAAAATCAAATTAAGATACAATAAATGTGATGATTAACAATTCAATATAACAGAACACTGAATGCTCTGAACTGTGTGCCACACATACAGATGTATTGACTTTATTATTTGTTAGCATAAGAAATTAATAAATATTTCACACTTTAGGATTGGTGGGCTTATTTATTTTTTAACTCATGAAATTAATAAACATCATAGCTAAAATTGAACTCAAAGACACATTATTTCATACCCAAAAGGCAAGGGTAACATATAATTAACATACCCTCCATTTGTGGCCATGCTAAAGAGCTTTAGGTTCATAGACAGCTTTAGCATCCTCCACACAGGCACCATTCTGTATCTTCAGTAAAGATGTGTGAATAGCCTACAAGGGTAAGCACTTAAGCACATTGGCAGACACAAACGAAGCATAATTGAAATGTTGAGACATGCTAAAAATGATTTAAGGATGCAACAGAATTTTGTGAAGGGCTGCATACCTCAATAGAACCCTCCATCTTAGCCAGTGTGATACTCTGGTCAATCTGCTTTGCATTATAGACATGAGTAGAGGGTATTGTCCGCTTGCTAATGACATCTTCAAGTGTTAACTTAAAAGATGCTTTATTTATTAAATCAAACATTTTGTGACATAATAAATAAGAAATTTGTAAAATACACAGCATTATTTAGAGCCCAGAGCTCTAAACAAGACAAACATGAGTAGCAAAGTCAAAATGTGCACTTGGTAAAGCTAATATCAATTGAAAGCTAGGATTTGCGGATTATGGAGTATTCAGGCTGATCTCATCACAAAGACAACTACTTTTCTAGATTTCAATTGAAAATTAATGATGATATAAGTAAAATCATAGCATAAATAAACTAATGAAATAACCATATGTTGAAAACCTAATTAAGCCAATTGATAATAAAGGGCAAAAGCATTTGCTTTGCTGGTCATTCTACATCAATTTGCCACAATCATACAATCATAATATATCATCAAGCTTCTACATGATCCACAACTTTCTCTAGTAGTCTTAATTCATATGATTATTGTACAGATACTTAGATTATTCAGGTGATATAATCCCACAGACAACTGCTTCTCTAGATTTCAGTTATAGATCAATGATGATACAAGTATAACAATAGAATAAATGAAGTAAGCAGTTGTTGAACACCTAATTAAACCATTTAATAATAGAGGTCAAAGAGATGCATAAGGCTTCCATTATGGTGGCTTTATAAAAGTGTGTCAAATCTGATGGGTTTATTATAAATTCTATTCTGAGTTGAGTTTTATCAACAAATCTAGCATTATCGCCAAGATTATAATTGACTCTATATATGATGGCATAGATTCTATAATTTGTCTTGGCTACAATTGTGATACATTATCAAACATTAAAGTGATCCCCAATTGTGTCTAAACAAGCTTAATCTATCAATAAAAACAATGAAAAAAAATTGCCAACATCACAAGTCAAAACATTAAATCTTGGTTGAGACAAGATACAAGAATAAGATTTCAACACTTCAACAAATGATTTTTTACAGAGAATTTATTCTTCTACTTACCTCTTTTTAGTTTCACAGTAAGGCTAACCTGTTACCTGCACAAAATAACTATAACAACCAGGAAGGACTCAACTATAAATATACACAAAGTCTAGATACAAGATCATCATGACCATAATAAGATAGGGAAAAATAGGAAATTACAACCCCAGGCATAAATTCACAATAAAAACCCAAAATCCTAGGTATAGTTTCTTGTACAAATCTTAGACAATGCCAGTATATAGGGTATCCAAAGGGGGAAATTAAATACAAATGAGTCAACATGAATACCCTAATGGATCCCACCAATACATGCCAAAGAAAAAAAGATAAGTAATATATATATATATATATATAACTTAGAATGAATGCACCAACTATAGACCCTTGCCAAGCATGACACCTTTGCACCGCTACACCAATCTAACACCTGAAAAATGGGAAGGAAGGGAGGATGAGTAACTAATTTACTCGGTGAGGGGCCAAACATGGAGCTATATCTCATACATCATGAACTAAAAATACAATGTCAAAAATATGTTTCGATCCTCAAAATATTTATTATACTTTAGATAACAAGCATGAAATAAAAAATTAAGTCTATATCAATAAAATGCTTGATAAAACCCTTTATATCATCATGAAATCCAAATTTATACATTTAATTAGTAACTTATAGTTCAAAATGGTTAAAAATAAATAAATCAACAATTAAAACAATCAATAATATCATAAATAGCCTCCAAAACCCTCCCTCACTAACCGTGGTCACGGTCAGATCAAAAGCCACCAAGATACGCTTATCTTGGCATTAGGTGCTGGGAAGTTTATGCGGTGACTCTGAACAACCCAACTATATCCAAGTCAGGGCTTTACGCTCCCACCTGAAATGGCATAACCGGTTTGACGGTTTTTCACGCCACCTCTACTAGGTCGGCCCGTGGAAACCATCCAATTCTTATTGCAGTAAGTACTGGAGCTCAGCTCCCATGTCACCATCAAAATAAATAAATAACAATCCAGCCTGTAGGCTCAGTATATACCTCAATAGAAAAGCAAAAATCTCACCAAGAGATCACAAGTATTCACAAATACAAATCTCACTCCAAGAGTGAATAACTTGCTTATAACAATTTCAATGAAACCAGTTTCATCAAAAACATCATACAAGAGTATTCTTTTAAAATATGCTTCAAATATAGCATCATTACAATGGAATTCAATTTGGTTTACACATGCCTTCTTGGTTATCATAACAAAAATATCAAGTCCCTTGAAAATACATAATTTGAAACATATATTTTAAAACATAGGGTTTCCAAACCACAAGTAATAATAATATATAAAATATTTACCAATAATCATGAAATAAGCCAAATCATAAATCATCATGATTTCTAAATCCCATGGAAAACATTAAAGATCTCCCTCAATCCTTCACCAAAACAAGTTTTTACAACTTCAAAATTATTCTAACCTTTAAATCCCTTCAAAAACTAAGATTTACCACCAAAACTTCAAAGAAACTCAACAATAAAGAGAGGAGAGAAAAAGGAAGAAGAAGAAGATAACCCAACTTACCAATAAGCTTATCTACACCCTAATCGAACTCTTCTTTATGAAAGGAGAAGAAATCTCAACTTCTTTCTTTGTTTGGGGACCAAGGATGAAAGGTTTGAAGAGAAGGAATGGAGGAAATTAGAGGAGAAGGAAGAAGGAGAAAAAGAGGAGCTTTGGAAGGGTCTAGAAGCTCCAAGAAGCCCTTTATATAGGCCAAGACCTGTGAGGCTTCACGGGTTGCCTTACGGGCATAATGGAGGTCGTGAGGCCTCTCTAGATGCCTTGTATCCTGCCGTATGGGCAAGCTCATGGTCAATATACTGGTGGTATTACTAGCTGTAATACAACCCATAAATCCTCCCAATTAGCCCCATTAAGGGCACACCAAGCACTTGCAAAGTTTGGGCTTTCTTTTAACTCTTCTCAAGGTTTTCTCCCACCTTTTTAACCTCCTTAAAAACCTTAACTAAGATCCTAGTACAAGAGAACACTCAAAGGAACTTAAACACACAAGTTTAACTTAAGAAACCAAACATAAGTGAAGTAGAGAAAAGTCGAACTTCCACACATGCACACATTTACTAAACTAATGTGGGACTATTGATTACTCTAGTATGCTTCTTTAATGCATGTTAATCTATTTTAGCTATTTTGCAAAAGAACTAATGAACCAAACTGTTGATACCATGCTAGATACAAATCTTTATACGAGGCTGCCGTTTAGAATGCCAATGAGTGCTAAGAAGCCAAGCAAGATTCACACTGCAGATGATCCTAGACTCTCATTATAATCTTACTAAGTTTAAAACAAAATGTTGCCTTCTGATTTTCTCTAATGACACATGCACGTGGACTAGCTTGGTATAGCCAACTCAGTAATTTTCTATTTAATCTATCTTATGGGTATGAATGAGATTGTTACTCAGTGAAACGTACAACTACCAGTTTTTATAGCATAGTAAATTGCTAAACCTCAAAGATTTTATGATTGAAACATTGCTAGAGACAAATTCACACATCATCATGTATCTCTTTTGTATCATGATAGCAAAGATAATTATCTGGACATGGTTGATCATTCTCCTAATGACTTATACATCGTTCGAGTTAATTATTCAATTTCTATTTATTTGTTCTGATCTTGAATTGGCTAAATTCATCATGTCCATGCAATCATTGCTGCATTTTGATTTGGAGATAATTTTAATGTTGGTTTTCTTCTGCTATTTATCATTTCGTATAGACTATGTGTATCCATAGATAGCCCATGCGCACACCCTCCTCACCTTCCACAATCCAAGTATCTCGCATTGCTTTTACCTGCCAGTTAATGATTCTATTCTTGAAAGATAACTTGTTGAAGAGAAGAAGTTCATTTGAGGTAAGCGTGATTATCCAAAAGCAGGCTATTTTATATCCACTTCTTTGGAGAAATTACATTAATAATATATTAGTTGAAGGAAGTACATTGCCTGCTCTTATATCTTTGGGATACAATTGTTACCAACAAACTATAGGAATGCTTTCTCTGCAGCTTTTTAATTCCAATCGAGTTACAAATGAGCCATTTATTACCTCTGGTGACAAGTTTAATGAAAACATGGGAGTCTTTGAAGGAGATTTAGTGGATGCTAATTCTGGTTTATTTGATTCAATCTATCCCATCTGTCACAACGGTGGTGAAATCTTATTGTATGTATTCTCCTGCCTTGGTTTTCTTAATCAAAAAGCTAAACACATCTTTGTGCACTACTGGTCTAATGTGTATAGTTTTCCTTAGGTAACTCACATTCTCTGGTGAAATCTAGTTTTGTTTTGAGTATTGTGGTAGCATGGGTTGTATCCTGTAATTAAGTAGCTTTCTTATATAATCTTATGATCTCCTTATGTCCCTTCCTAAGATGATGAACACTTAGTTGCATATTCAATGCAGTTGTGAAGGGGGTTGTTTGAGATCCTTTCATGCAACCAGAGATGCTGGTATAGATTCTAACTGTAAAACCCTTGGCTATTCTAGACTTGAAGTTGAGGTATTCCTATAAATGAAATTAAGCTTTTATTGGTTTTTGAGATTCACCAAGTTCTTTAGGTTATTATTGCATGGATCACTTATTCTTTTTGGTAGGCGATGGAGAAGTTTGTTTGCAAGAATTGTTGCTATAGACAACATCAATGTTTTGTTTATGAAAAATTGGGATGTTCTGACAAATCTGTTGGCATTGAGGTTTGATAGTCTACTGGAAGTTACATCTTTCTTGTGCTTCTCATTTTCAAAGCTCAACAATTCTGCCATCAATCAACTCCATTAAAAGTTAAAAGTTACAACATACCAGAAAGATTATGTGATATTATGATATAATACGCTTTACACTTGACTTTGGAAACACCTATTACATCATCCATTTTTTTATTAATAATTTGGTGATCATGATCTTTGTCTAGTCTATGCAGTAACCAAAGTTCTTTATTTCCTTCCCTTCATTAGTTTTTCTTTACTATTTGTGCATTACTTTTCTATTTTATGGTAGATTTTTAATATAACCAGGGGAATTAGTATCATTGGTTTACTATCAAGTAACTAATGGTTGATTTTTATTTCTGTGCACTATAGTCTTCATGGTAAAGAGGAAAAAAAATTAGTAGCTTGTTCCAAATTTATTGACTTTAGATGATATTGCATGTCTTGAAACATGACTTTGGTTTGTTGAGGATCTTGGCATGAGCATTTTGTACTGGAGCCACGTTGGAGTTGTGCCATGGTAATGTGTATGAAGTTACTTTAAGAAAGTCAACCATTAAAGTTATCTAGTTTGGAATTTATGGGTGTAATAAATAGCACTTCCAAGAGAGCTAAATTCTCAGTTAGTTATGATAGTGTTCATAAGTTTAGAGAGGAGCAAGTTAGAAGTGGAATATGATGTACACTTGTACCATAAAACAAGCACGGGATAGTTGTACATAGCTTTCGGGTTAAATTGTGCTCATGTTCAATTTGTATCTAGCATGGTATCAACACTTTGGTTGATTAGTTCTTTTGCAAAATAGCAAAAATAGACTAACTTGCACTAAAGAAGAATACTAGAGTATTCAATAGTCCCACATCGGTTTAGTAAATGTATGTATGTTTGAATATATAAGCTTGGGTCTCTCATCTAAGCTTTTGGGTTGAATTGAGCATACATAATATGAAGTTGGTTTGTGTCTAACAGTGTGGTGTTTATCAATAATGACTAACCTTACCTTTAGTAGCCACTCTATAGCTTATATTTGTGATAAGCTATTGCATTGTATGGTGACATGTTTCTGTCTTTATTTATCATAAATCTATCTTTTTTGAGAAACTATAGCCAAATGACTCTGATTGGTATATTCCATTTCTAATGCCATATGTTTTTAATTGCAGGTATTTCTCTGTGCTTCAGCAGAATGTTGCCACTTCTATTATCCACAATGTGTTGCACAATGGGTTTTCCCAGATGAAAAAGCTGAAGCAATTGAATAACGGGAAAGAATTGTGGCTGGGGAAACATTCATGTGCCCTGTCCATAAATGGCATATCTGTAGACAATTAGAGAACAAAAGGATTAAGGAATTACAATTTTGTTCAGCCATTATTGATAAACACGACACTGTTGATACCATTAGACATGCAATATCATATGAAGTCGGTAAATTTGGAACAAGCTACAAGAAATTTTTTTCTCTTTACCATGAGTGCACAGAAATAAAAATCAACCATTAGTTACTTGACAGTTAACCAGTGATCACTAATTCCCCTGATTATATTAAAAATCTACCACAAAATAGAAAAGTAATGCACAAACAGTAAAGCAAAACTAATGAATGGATGGAAATAGAGAACTTTGGTTACTGTACAGACTAGATAAAGATTAGGATCACCAAATTATCAATAGAAAAATGGATGGCGAGACAATTGTTTCCAAAATTAAGTGTAAAGCGTATTATATCATAATATCACATAATCTTCCTGGTGTGTTTTAACTTTTAACTTTTAATGGAGTTAATTGATGACAGAACTATTAAGCTTTGAAAATAAGAAGCATAAGAAAGATGTAACTTTGTGAATCTCAAAAACCAATAAAAGCTTAATTTCATTAATGGGAGTACCTAAACTTCAGGTCTAGAATAGCCAAGGGTTTACAGTTGAATCTATACCAACATCTCGTGTTGCATGAAAAGATATCAATCAACCCCCTTCACAACTGCATTGAATATGCAACCAAGTGTTCATCATCTTAGGAGTGAACATAAGGAGATCATAAGATTATATAAGAAAGCTACTTAATTACAGGATACAACCCATACTACCACAATACTCAAAACAACACTATATTTCACTAGAGAATGTGAGTTAACCTAAGGAAAACTATATACATTAGACCGGAGTGCACAAAGATGTGTTTAGCTTTTTGATTAAGAAAACCAAGGTAGCATAATACATACAACAAGATTTCACCACCTATGTCACAAATGGAACTGACTGAATCAAATAAACTAGAATTAGCATCCACTACATCTCCTTCAAAGATTCCCATGCTCTCATCAAACTTGTCACCTAAGGAAATAAATGGCCCCTTATTAACTCTATCGAAATAAAAAGGCTGTAGAGAAAGCATTCCTATAGTTTGGTAATAATTGTATCCCAAAGATATAATAGAAAGCAATGTACTTCCTGTAACTAATATATTATTTAGGTAATTTCTCCAAAGGAATGGATATAAAATAACCTGCTTTTGGATAATCACACTTACCTCAAATGAACTTCTTCTCTTCAACAAGTTATCTTTCAAGAATAGAATCATTAACTGCCAGGTAAAAGCAATGCGAGATACTTGGATTGTGGAAGGTGAGGAAGGTGTGCACATGGGCTATCTATGGATACACATAGTCTATATGAAATGATAAATAGCAGAAGAAAACTAAAATTAAAATTATCTCCAAATCAAAATGCAGCAATGATTGCATGGACATGATGAATTTAGCTAATTCAAGATCAGAAAAAATAAATAGAAACCGAATAATTAACTTAAAGGATACATAAGTCATCTGGAGTATGATTAACCATTTCCAAATAATTATCTTTGCTATCATGATACTAAAGAGATACATGATGATGTGTGAATTTGTCTCCAACAATGTTTCAATCATAAAATCTTTGAGGTTCAGCAATTCACTATGCCAGAAAAACTGGTGCTTGCACGTTTCACTGAGTAACAATCTCATGCATACCCATGAGATACCAATGAGATAGATCAAGCAGAAACTTATTGGGTTGGCTATAGCATGCTAGTCCACGTGCATGTGTGGTTAGAGAAAGTCAGAATTAGTAAGATTATAATGAGATTCTAGGATCATCTACAGTGTCAATCTTGCTTGGCTTCTTGTCACTCATTAGCCTTCTAGATTGCAGCCTGGTATGAAGATTTCATAACCACATTACAAATAACAATACATAGCTTAGCCTATGCCTACTCTAAGAGGAAGGCTTCTTTTGATACCATTGACTTGAATGATAACAATATATAAAGAAATCAATTGCAAGTGAATTTGACCACCTGAGAGATGATCAAGGTGGATGACAATACCAATTGGAAGTTTGCATGATCATCATAACTAAATTTAACATAGCAGCTAAGTAGTATTTAATAGCCAATAGATAGAAAAAAGATTCAATTACTTTTACTGCAAGGGAGATAAGTAAGAGGGGGAAGACTGTTATGATAGTCGTATGAATTATCAATAAACTTAAGTGTCGAGGATTGCGGTTGAGGAAGGGAAGAAACATGGATGCCCTTTCCAAGAGTCCACACCTACATCTGAATATAACATGATAGCGTTTTCTTTCAACCAACGAGGCTATATTCTAATTTCAAGAAAATTCATCTCAACCATGACAAACTTACTGCTTCTAACACTGTAATGTAAGTGTAAAAAAAAGCACTATGACTTAGGAAGTCTTTCAAAGAAAAATATTGGAATTATAAATAGATGCAAAACATTGGAAACCTGAGATTTTGATAGTGATTCATCATTATTTGCAAACGACTTTCTCAATGTAAGATGATTCCTAAGGTCATTTGCAGAAGGCAGAACCTCGAATGAGCTGCAAAAACCAAGTTATAAATGATCAAACTTGGAACTATTATCAGGAAGTCAAGTCAACAACAGACTACTGTCACCTGAAGACTTTAAACAACCAATCCCAAAGTCTCTTCTCTGATGTTTCAGGGTTTCTCTTCAAAAAATGAAGCTACAATGCAGTCACTAGTATGGTCCTTATATAGCCTTTGTAACTCTTCATTGGCTTCAGAAGCTTTATCCAATTTCTCTCCTCGCATAGCATAAAGAACTCAGGATGTTCATGTTGAAGGTTAAGCTTCCAGGTAGTGACATGTTTATAGCCACTCTGGAGGCCATTATCACTCTTGTTGAGCATGAACACATGCATGTCGGCAGCATTTGGCATCTGGACCTCATCATAACAGAACGACACAACTGCAAATGATAGGTGTTTCCTTTACATCCACAAAACAATATCTGGTAACATATTGTGGTTCAAATTCCAACTCATCCTCCAAAGACAGCATAACTGGACCTATAACAACAAAAGGAAGAGGACATCACTAAAAGAGTAAGCTTAAAGTGGCACTAAAAAAAACAAACAAACAAACATAGAAAGTAAGAATGCTTCCAAATAAGAAAATGAATAGAGAAAAAAGGAATCAAACATGGCATGAAATTAAAAAAAATGGGAAACACTGTCAAGCAACCTTAGAGAAAAAGATTCAACTCTTCTTATAAAAGGCACACTGGGCCCATATGAACATTACATGTGCACAAAAATGGTAGGTGCACAATATTACTATAGTATTATGAATAAAAATTTAATCCGTGCTTGCTCATCCATTGCCCATATAACTAATTATTAGACTAGATTGTGGTTGTCATTGCACATATTCCCTTGTAACAAAAAAAAATTACATATAACAATGGGAAAAAAAAACATTTACAAACAATCAAAGTGTTCAAATAAGAGTGAGTGATGATGAAAATGCGGTAGAATTAGAATGATTTATTTAGGGGTCATTTGGCATCGTTTCTGTTTTTTTGCTTTTTGTTTTTGTTTTGTTTTTGTTTTGTTTTTGCTTTGTTTTCTTTTTATTTTCAATTTTTTAAAAACAAAACATGTTTGGAAACACTAACTGTTATGTATTTTAAAAAGCTGTAAACAAAAACATGTTTGGTTAGCACAAAATTATTATAACTTTTTTTTATCATTTTTTTCAAATAAATATTTTTAAATTTTTTTATAAAACTTTATTTTTCATATTAGTTTACTTGATTATATTATTAAATAAAATTAAATGTTATGCATGCCTTTAGTAATTTTAATAATGCAGATAAAGCTTTAAGTTTTTTTAGGTTTAAGAAATTTCCACATGACATAATAAAGCTTTGAAGATATGACAAATTAACCAAGGTTTACAAGCTCAAAAGGAAAGGTGTGCTTCCACAATTACATTATTACATACACCTTAACAACATATAGGACCTGTTTGATCCACAAAAATATAAGGGCCAGGACAACACAAATCCTCTTGTCCCTTGTTTGATTTGCAAATGTGATTGGGTACAGCACAAAAACATATTGGTGTATAGCACAAAAGATCCAAAAATCTGTCCCTCCAAATCCATGGTATAAATTTTAAGCTATGGACAGCACAAACAAATATCAAAAAAGAAATAATCATAATTGTTTTTGTTGCTTATAGACTCTACTATGTTTTTAAATATAAAAAATATAACAACTTAACAATAGTATATGTGAATATTCCATAGGAATACATTCCATGTATAAATAATATTTACATATCTATTAATATCTATAAATTAAAATAGACAAAAAAATATTATTATAAAAATATTAACCTAACCTATATTATATGTATAAGAATGAAATTAGTATAATCATTTTCATTTAATCTAAAATAGCATTTTTAAGCTGTTTTATGCCTTGAAGTTTAAAAAAATATTTGTTTCTCATCTCATAATTATATATATTTTGGGCATTTTCCTCTCATTTTATGTGAATAAAAAAATAAAAACTACGAGAAAAAGCTTAATATTTGAATTTTTTTTTTTCCGAAGTATCTAAATGAAGTCAGTTTCATCATTCAAAAGAAAATATAACATATTCCAATATAACATATTCCAATAGTATATTTCCTAAACTTTCACAACTAAAAAATAACCTTCACATACTAAAATTGATTTTAAAAAAATAAATTACATTACCAATGACTTTTTTTTTACAAAATTTATACTATCTTTTTTTTCTTTTTGATATATTTGATAAATTCAACCCACATCATTAGCGCAGAGCTTTAAACTAGTATTATAATATATATATATATATATATATTGCATTATTATATATATGTATTACATACTTATATTCTGCACATTTTGAAAATATTCCCCTTATAATATGTGCTATATAAATATATCGATTCCAACACAGGTACTCTTTTGGAAAAATATACAAGACTACATCGGATTTACTGTTTATTCTTGGGGAAAAACAGTTTTTAACTCTAGAACAATACATATCTGGAGAAACATCGACAGTAATGTGCAATGGTGCATACTGACATCGAAACCCTTCGGCAATCGAAGGAATTTTACGTCCTTAAGACGAGCTTCAGTTACACAACAGTTTGCTTTAGAAGTTGTTCCTGTTGAATGAAAAGAAAAAACATCTCAAAATTCGACACAAATGTATGAACAAGAAATTTATCGAGAATGATTATCTTCAGTACATAAAATTCATGATGGCGTCGCAAACCAATAATACGATTTTTAAGTTGACATGTTTGCTAATTCATGTTTGAATCTGTCATGGCATAAATTTAACATGAAACATCTGGTGCATTGATGAAATCTAGTTTTTGCCTTGACAGTGATGCATTGAACATATTTTAAAGGATTTGTTTGTGGAATCAATCAATTACACATTAATCATTTTTATTCGACATTAAACTCTAAAACAAGAGGATGAAAATATAAACAAGAAGCGGCTTAGCTTACCTCTGTTACGAAGAAGGCATGGAATCCAAATGGAACTCGCTGAGGAAGCTCTACGACTGCAACAGGATCAGCCGACATTGTCTTTGCATCTATTACATTGACTTCGGATTTCCTGCAGTGATGAATAAAGTGAGTTATCCAAAGAAAAACAGAGTTAATGTGGTCTATGAAGATGTACAATACAAAGCTAAACAAGCTACATGAAAAGAATATACGTGGGTATCGATAGTAAGAATTATGCTGCTGACAACAACCCAACATAGAGCTGAAGGTCAGTTGCAAACTGATAACTGCAAGAAATAAAACTTTGAATTCATTTGTAAATCTAGAAAATCAAAGAGTAGTCTTTCCTGGAAGATAAGTATTAGAGTTTCACTTGGTTTCTCAACTTGATCACAAAAAGGTTGATTACCTAATGTCAAGAACTAGAGTTAAATCCTATCCTTCCATTGATTAAACATATAATCCCGCTCTAACAGGTAGTACATGTAAAAATTAAGATATTGGCCAAAAATTCATACATATGTAAATTTTATTTTGAATTTCCATAATATATACTCTATCCCTGTAAAACAAATATCCCCGTTTGGATTCACTTATAAAAGTAGGTGCTTAACTTATATTTTCAGAAATGTTTCTACCAAGTGCCTTTTTAGTGCTTCTATGAGAAAGACAAAGTTTCTTGCTTCTGAAAAGAACGCCCAAACTGCTTAGTTTACAAAATAAGCACTTCTAAAAGAAAATTTGCTATGTTTTGAAGGTTTCTCCAACTCCAAAAGTGCTTATTTCATAAGGTAAGCACTTCTTCATGAAAAAAATTAAATCTAAATGGGCTTATAGTACATTAAGTCTTTCTTAATTTTGCTCATTCTGGAGAAGACTTTTTGGTTTGCTCATACTACAACAATGAATCCAAGATAGAGAGAGAGAGAGAGAGAGAGAGAGAGAGAGAGTACCCAGTGTTCTCATCATGAACAAAAAAAATCAGGTAGCCATCGTCTTCCTCCGAAGTGGTACCAGGTTGGCGAGGAACAAATATTGCTTCTGAGCCAAATCGTCCAGGTCCCAACTTAAAGATGCCTTCAACATTTCCCCCAACCTCTAGTTGTTCCTTGCCAGACTCTGGAGTGGCATGCAGATCAAACTTGATAATTCCCTTGACCTGAGTAATGTTTTCTAGTATAGTCCCGTAGACATATCTTTGTTTCCTGAGTTTCAGAAACATAGGCAACCACATTGTACAGTGCAGATACTGGAATATAAAAAGCTTGCATACAGTTACAAGAAAAAGAAAGAATGATCAACTAAAACAAACAAGGATAACAAAAATCAATTCCCACAAAAATGAAACTATTATTAACCAAATTTTGTTATACCCATTTCCGTATCAAGAAAAATTTGCACACAACACGCCCTTCTGAAAATACAAATTAAAGCTGCCAGACTGGTAGAATCATAATGTTGAAATAGAAAACATTTTTTAGTGAATTATTAATATACTTGTCATCGACTATTTAGATCAAGGTCAACTTCCACCAAGAACGGTTCCGCAGTTGACATTATGATGGCAGATACTGGCCACACGCGCACAAACGGATCCAATTTCTAGATAGCATTACTACAGGCATTCTAGAATGGCCAATGTCAACATAAGCATTCAAGCACAGCGAAACAAGAGAGGCCCAGGTTTTTTAAAAAAAAAAATCAAAAGAACTTAACAGAATCACAGGAAATTTCTTCCGAAGAAGAGAACATAGTGATGTGTTGAACTAGTAATAGAATGTTAATAATTCAGGATTATTTCTGTCTCATACTTTATCATGTCTTCCCCCACTTTACTTTAAAAGAATAACAATGCCTTTTGTGATTATGTTGGTAAACATACAAGTTTATTCTCTTCTGAATTTCAAGATCCATCAATAATTTCACAGTTCTCTTGTTCTTTGATTTGTTGTTTTGTTTGCTCTGCGTATAACATGTGATCATTGTTTTGTTTATATCTATACTTTTAAGATTTTGTTTGTGCTTATATGCTAATGTGGAGTAAAAGAAATCAACCTTCCAGTATAGTGCTCGTTGATCCGGGGAAAATCCACAGCAGAGACTGATAGTTGTTTCTGTGAAGCAGCACCACTTTGTCATATTAAATCTCATTTCATACCTGAAGGTTATGAACATGAAAATTAGATCCAGAAAAGGAAGCTTCTCGGTTGCAAACTATCAGAATTTTTATTAAAAAAACTCAACTGATGTACTCACAACTCATTCTTAAAATTTTCAAGCTTTCCTTGCACACTTCCATTAACCCTGTCCAAATCTGGGTCCTCCAGACGGCAAGTAATGAGAACAACTTCATCCCCTTCTTCCCAAGCATTTGCTGTTAAAAGATAATACGGAAGTATTAAAAACCACTTGCCAGCAACCTAGCAGCAAATCTTGATATATTACTAACAATATATCACATAATACATCCAACAAATATTCTTAAACAGCAGGATTGTAGATGGCTTAATTTCTGCTTCTAGATGGGCTTAGTAGTGAGAATTTTCTGTGTTTATGTTTAGCCAGTAGTTTGTTTTTATAACCATACAGATATTCATGTCAGTGTTCATGGAATGGAATGAAAAGACCTTCTGACCAAATAACTAGAATGACAAAGAACAACGCACAGACAGTGAAAAAGGACCTGAAGAACACATGGCAGTTGAACATGGCCAAAGAGAAATGATTTAACAATCCCTTTCTCAAAGAATGATTGCATTCAATACGTTCAAGCAGTGGGAAGAAAAATGTCTGTCGAAAGCTAGCACTAAGGCAAAAGGTCAAAAAGTGTATAAATCACACAACAAAATGATGATTGTTAGAACTTTCAACCAAGAGAAAACCATAATAAATGAACTGTAGAAGTGAATGAGGCTTTATGCCAGTACACAGGATGATAAACAAAGAGCCAGATTAACCACGAGCTTCAGTGTTTCGAGGAAACAGGCAGTGTAATATTTATGTCATCTTAACAGCATTCTGGAGGTGAGCTAAAAACACCAAACAGTGGATGATCTTCAAGAGGAGTTCAAAATAGAAACATAACACTAAATTGAACGTCCAAAGGCTTCATGTTTAAATTAAAGCAGATAAATAAATCAACTAACAGCTTCTGTAAGCTGGAACTACGTAAGGCAGCAAAATCCATTAAGGTCATTTTGATTGCCTTTTTCTTCCTTTCATCAAGAAACACTTGCTTGATACAAAAAGAAAAAAGGCACCCATGCGATAACTTTGAGACTCATTGGATTGGCTTCTTTAAAAATGGAAAAAAAGAGGAACAGAGGAGTAAATAAGCCACCATCATTGTGCTTCTGGAAAGTGCTTTGACAGTCCAGAAAAAGCACTCATGCTTAATTTTTCAGACCAAAATGACCATTGATTTTACTGATGTGAAATGTACATCTACAGTAACTCACCCAGTCGCAATCAGAAAAACAATAATACCAGAACCACTACAGAAAAATGTAAAATTTGCTCTTCACAGCCCAACCAGACAGAACTGTGCATGAACCATACATGAAATGCCACACTAGATTTGACTCAAAACATGGAAGAACAAGTCCTTGAAGCAATCTAAGATGACTTTGAATAAGGATTTGAAAGTCAATTAATCTAGCTTTGTTATTTTGCACTGGTGCACATATGGAATCTTTAGCCACTTTATTAGAAAAATTATTTTTGGCTACTTATTTATAATTAGAGTTCATGCATGATAAATCAGTAGTTAAAATGTCGTCAGAGGCCAAGGAAGAATCACCATTGTGAAAAATGAAGCAGTTTGGAAGCTCAAACCATCTAATCAGTTTATCATCCTTCTCATATCGGGGAAGTATACCAAATCGAGCTTTCTTTGTAGGGTCAAACGAAAATATTAATTTTCCTTTCACCATTTCCTGCAAACAAAATACAGAAACATGTGACACCCATCCAATTCATATGGTTCTTTTGCAGATATCCAACTTCTTTGTTCTATCCCCAAACTAATGACTTCCCATTTATGCTATTAGTTTTCCCTTATGATTAGCCAATACCTTTGGTTGGAAGTACAAAGGCAGGTCCATGAAGATCGCATAGTTCTCAGTAATGGCAAAATCATGCATCATGACAGGATCTGGTATTGTAATAGGTACAGGGTCAAGCATCACACCATCCTTCGTAATGACCCGATAGGTGACATAGGGAGGTGTGTGTGCATATCCAAATGTGAACATCTCATCTGCAGCAAAAATTGAAAATCAATATAAAGGACACGTGATTTAATACCCAGTAATCAGACATTTTCTATTGCAACATTCTCACCAGTAAATGGATCAACCTTTGGATGAGCAGTGAAGGAATGAGCCAACCTCTTGTCATAATCTAACAACCCAAGTGTTTGCAAGTCTCCATCTTCTAGCACTTTCACAACATCTGCAAAATGAAAGTGAATAGCACTTAGCTCAACAAGAGTAACAGATCAAAATTGGCATCTGTAACTCCTACAATTATAGGCATACAAAGCAATGTTTATTAACTACAACTAGAACCAAATGAGAATGCTTACATGGTTTATCTGCCTCTGAGAGAGCCAAAAGCTTTCCTTGGTGATATATGAGAGCAGTATTGCCTGAAAGCCAATTACAGCCATAACATTAACCTAGTACTTAAGAGGCATCAAGCATGCATTAAGAGTGCATATTGTGGAGCAAGTAAAGGTAAACCATGTATTGATAACATAGTTGCTCAAACAAGGCCACTTTACCTGTTCCAGTTCCATAAGAAACATCCAGAATTTTCAATTTCGCTCGAAGAATTTGCGTTTGAACCATAAATAGTCCAAAAAGGCCCTTCAAATCTCCAATCTGAAAACCATAACATCAAGTAAGTAGCTCATTCCATATTCCAATGGTTGAGATCGCGAACAAATTAATTTCTCCGTTGTTTGAAACTTTCATTGATTGCCGGTGACAATTCAAACCCCACTTTGTATAGATTTTACTTGTTATCATTCTTATTGGAAATTGATTTGTGCATCCAACATATTATTACTCAAATAACTTGTTCATGAAGATGTGGGCACCAAATATCAATTGGTACTAGAAAATTACTCGCTTCCATTTTGTATTTAAATCATTTAAATTGTCAAACAATGTACTACTTATATTGTCATTGCTCAGAATTAGTACATCAATTCTGTCTTATAATCACTGGTACACATAGTTACCATGGATAGCTCTATCATAGAACTCATTCTATCTTATCAAACAATAACAGATAGGCATCAAGTGACTCAAGCATGCCTAACCTAACAAATTAAATTCTACATAAAGTACTAACTATCAATAAATAATGAAATAAAAGTATAGGTGGAGTGTGTCAGCTATGTCACATCATTTCAAATTCAGTATAACATAAAGAATAAGAAGTATCCACAATTTGAAAACCACTACATGTAAACAGAAATACAAGAACTCACCTCACAGAAACTACCTAAATGGCCAAGGAACTCACCTCAATGTTTTCACTCTATGCATTAGTGCTGCTAAAAACTTTCTGTTTAAGTTTTATACAACCTCAACATATGAGGAAAGAGTTCCCCATCCAATTGAAATTTTAATATTTTAAAGGAGGCAAGGAAGAACAAATCACCTTTATACATTTCACCATGAGATTTCTGTCAGTTTCTAAACGAGAGAAAGGTCACGTGTGTTTGGGTTAATAGTTTAGAGATAAATGTCAAACTTCCATTTAAACCATAACTTTAGTCTCATACTCTTGATCAGCTAGACAGTGTGTGAGGCAAGGCTGCTAGAGTTGGATTGACACGATGGAATCACATGCGTCTCAATCAGAATATATCAAGAGCAAAAGCAAGCAAGAGCTAGTTTTGAGCTGAAAGTTTTAAAATAAAACATGAATTTAAATATTATGTTCATCAGAACGATCACCATCATATGAGTGGAGACTAACCTATTTAACTCCAATGCTTTGATTTCTTCCGAAATTTATTTTTAAACATTATTTTTCCATAATGGCATTTAATCTTTTTCCTAAATATCAAAATAAATTGAGAGGGCACAAATATGACAAATGACCCCTTGAAATGTACAATCTTATGTCAGCAGCACCAAGCATATTTCTCATACACCAAAAAAAAAAAATTCCCCCACTGGAACAAGGCATTAATCTCCTAAAATATGAAGAGAAGTCTTCTAAACTAGATAGACTAGCTGAGAAAGAAAACATCCAACATGCTTTGCTCCTAAATTCCAAAGAGATCCATTTCATTAGAAAAGTAATTTTCTTTCTACATGCATTTTAGGTCACACATCTCCAGTGAGTTCAATGTTTTGATTCCATCAAGAACAAAATGTTTAGGCAAACAAAACATGATGACAAAGATTTCCAGCTCTCCTGCTAACCAATTACTCAAAGAGCCAAAAACCCAACTAGCTACCTTAATTCCATCGCAAAAAGTTGTTTGCAAGAACATCAATTCCAAAGATATCCAATTTAGTAGAAAAGTAATTTTCTTTCATCATGTATTTTAGGTCACACATCTCTGGTGCATTCAATGTTTGATTCCATCAGGTGCAAACATGTTGTATGCAAAGAAAGGATGATGACATAAAGATTTCCTGCTCTCCTGCTAACCAATCACTCAAAAAGCAGAAAAACCAAACTAGGCAAAGAAAACATGATGACATAAAGATTTCCTGCTCTCCTGCTAACCAATTACTCAAAAAAGCAGAAAACCAAACTAGTTACCTTAATTCCATCACAAACAGTCAAGTGCAAGATTAAACTTGATGCAAGAAAATCTTGTTAAGCAATAGAGATGAACTGAAAATAACAAATCTTCTCATGCAGAATCGGAAATCAATGACAGAAAATTAAGTCACCTTCATAAATTTTGCACCTCCAAAATATTCTTCCTGCTTGAGCCGTGATGTCTTCACATATCGTGAAACATAAGTTGCTTTCCCATCTTTAATGCGCATGCCATGAATCATTCTACAACATAGTACAATACCGTAATCGTGTTTCAGAGATTCAATCAATAGGCAACATCCTAAAAAAAAAAAAAATAAAAGCATGTAATGCGCCATAAACAATAAAGTACCAGGAATGACCAAACCTCAAACCATTAAGCACAATTTTTTTCTTCTTCTTCTCCTTCTTCATCTTCTTCAAATACAAAACTTAAACTTTTAAAAATCCTACTTTTATTTCTATTCAAAAAACAAAACTTTTTAACATGCCTTATCAACTTCCATAGAATCTAATAAAAAAACACCTTCTTTTACTAAAATCAGCAGTAGTTCATCCTCAAAATAAGTAATCCACATTAGACACAACTCTTCACCTCAAACAAATAACTCAAAATTTAAACCTCAGCTATCCCCACACTCATTCAACCAAGATAAGCTTAGTTATTTTAGTTAAAAATATAAACAGTGAAAAATGAGTGACTTTAAAAGGACAAATAAAAAAATTCTCAAGTTCCAAACAACGGGGTAGAAAGTATCGATGTATGCAAAATGTTTCAGTAAGTATAACGTTATTCATACATACGTTTTTATGTAACGATGTCGCACTGAAATTTGTCTCCTAGTCGACTATAGCTAATTTCATGTTTGAGATTTGTTTCGATGAGGTGGCGTCACCGAGTATAGCTCATCCACGCCTGACGCCACCCAAGACCTTCTTCAGGAAACTGCCCTCAAACATGAAATTACTACCATAGGTAACCGGAGACAATTTCGTGCCATGATCTACAAAAAACATATGTAATCACAGTATTATACTTACGAAACATTTGTCCGGTGATACTTACCCCCAAACAAAGAGAAAGATAAGAACACCAACCCATCGCCATCAAACCTGCAAGAAATTCATCAACCCAAAACCGATCAGAAACAAAAGATTAACAATACAAACAACAGAAAAAACCAAAGAATTCCCTACCAGTGATACCCAGCCACCGGCACAAACTTCGGATTCGGTCCAACCCTAACAAACTCCCCATTCAAACACTCCTAAAAAACCAAAAAGAACAAAAAGAAAAACATCAAATCCACAAAACAAAAACCCTAATTTCGGAACAAAAACCCTAAAGCCAGCTAATTTCGCACTCACAGGAAGCGAGCCACGAACGGGGAGGTCGGCGCATGGAGGCGTCTCGTCGTGGACGGGGGCGAAGTTACCGGAAAGATAGTGGTTGGACGGCGGGGCATTGTACATCAAATACACTAGGGCGCGCTCGATGAGATCAACGGCTTTGGAGACGATCCCTTTCTTGGGATAGGGATCGACGGTCACGACCCCGTTCGGACGGAGTGAATTGTGCTTCTCAGCGTGTAGCTGATCCTCATGCTGGACCGTGGCCATGGTTTGGTTCAGTGAAATGAAAAGGAGGTAGTGTATATAAACAATAAATTGGTATTGAGATTGTGCCACGTGGATGTATTATCCCTCATAAATTTTGGAATTTTGTGATTTTTCTTTGAATGCCACGTGGCTTATGGTGTTGCACTATTAAGATACCAAAAGTTAAGAAAATTTTAGAATTATATATATAATTTTGATATAAAATATTAATTAAAGTAGATATCTATTATTAATGTATATCTTTTCTTCTCCCCAACCTCTCAAACATTTTTATTTTCTAAACTTCTAAAACTCTTATCACTTTTAATAAATGTCAGTCTATTACCAATGAGATACATATGATAAAAAAAGAAAAGTGAATAAAAAGTTGGTTATTTCTCTACCCTTCATTTTGTTATGGTTTTTATTTATTTTCTTTTTTTACTTTCTTAATTTTGTAACAAATTTAATTATTATTCTTAATATTATTTTAATATTAATTTTTAATTGATATTTGGAGGATTCAATTCACTTGTTTATTTTGCTCGCCTATTACTTTTGCATGTGTTTCAATAGAAACTTTAGTAAAATTATTTTTATTTTTATTAAATGGGTAAGTCACGTTTCAAAAATATGAGTTGATTTTTTTAAATATATCATGCGGTCACGATACCGTAAAGAATCAATTCTATTACCTCGATTTACAAAAAATGATTGATGTAAATAGGTTAAAGTATTGTTGACCCTTTTATAAAAAATTACACTCTCTATAACATATGAGTAATGTTATATGCAACGACAATGTCATACAAATTTGCAACACAACTTACGTGGGTTGCCACCTCAGTAAGTCATTCTCTCCTATTCAGCTCAAATGTAAGACTTTTTTTTATTAAAATAACTGAAGCCCCAATTCCTCTTCATCTTCATCCTTCTCTTCGCCGCACATCAACCCTTTGCCGGTCGCCTGACGCTATCACCCACCACTCACTGGCCAGCCTCCCATGCTGCGCTGCCTGCCTCGTTGCCCGTCTCCCATGCGAGCATCTCACACCCCACGTCACGAGCACCTCGCCTGTCGCCCACCGCTCATCGTTCGTCGATCGACCCCGATGTCAACTCGGTAAGATACTTTTTGTGTCTCACTTTGTATATATGTGTGAAAGTGTGTGTTGAGTGAAAGAAAGATCTTCTTCTTGTGTGTTCATGTGGAGAGAGAGAGAGAGAGAGCTTCTCCATGTGTGTTCGTGTGTGAGTGTAGAGAGAGAAAGGAGAGTGTATGTTGAATGAGCAAAGAGAGGATGAGTCATGCTGTGTGTGTTGAGTGAAAGAGAGAGAGAGAGAGAGAGAGAGAGAGAGCTTTTCCTCCATGTGTGTTTGAGTGTTGAGAAAGAGAGGGGGAGGAGGGAGCTGATGAATGTGTGCTTGTGTGCATGTGTCTTTGTTTAAGGACAACTTCAATGAAATACTTCATTAATGATTTTGTATTACAGTTTTCTCTATGTTATGTTCTCTTATTGCAAGTGAGGAATGTTAGTAATTTGGACAACTTTACAATTTCAGTCTCTTATTTTGAATTGATTGATTTCAGTCTCTTATTCTGAATTCATTGTGACGTCAATGACAGACTTCATTAAATATTGAGTTTGTGTTCTGCTAAAACTGCAGTCTTTTTTACATTCAAACAGCTCATGAAAAAGGCAACTTGAAATTAAAGAATTTTGATCATTTGTTTGTTCAACAAATACAGAAATTTGGATGCAAAACATATCACTGAACCAAACAATGGCACTATCTGAAGCAGAAGATAATGGCGCTCGTTGGTGTGCTTCTCATAACTCCTCATTCCTCCCAAGAGAACCCTCTTCATGGTCTTCACCAGGAAAATCCCCATGCACACACTACAAATCCAAGGCAGCAGAAAAAGTATGAGTAATTCCATAAATCCTCGCAAAACACCATAAAAAGGCATTCCCAAATGAACTGGGAGGATGGGGTCTATGAATTACAGCCAAGTTTCTAATGTTGTCATTTATGGCTACAATGTGGGTGAGAATCCATGATGACACTATTACTCTTAGATACAAAATGCTTTAATATTAATGATAATAACAAACTTGATTTTTCAGTTGTCAGCTAAAACACTTTAATATTAATGATAATAACTAACTTCATGTTTCTTCTCCTCAAACAACAGCCAGTGCTATTATTTAACACACTATGATAAAAACTAATAAAGAAAATCCACCAAGAATCAAAATACAAGATAACAAGATGTAAATACATACATACATACACACACACACCCCTATATCAAACCGAACAAAACCATTACAATGTGTTTGGGTAAGTAAAAGAAAGGGCACTCATGCTTTTCCTTCCATCATTTTCCATTCTTTTCTTATCTTTCCTTCTATTCTACCAATCCGAACAACACCATAAAATATATGCTTCTGCCAATCCATCACATTGTCGATTATCAGATTTAGAGAAGCTTCGATCCAGAGCCCCACCTCAAAACAGAATCAATGCATTACAAGACTTCAGCATTACAACAAAATAAGTATTTCTACATGAAATTTGTCAATTCTTCCACAAATTCAATCAAAAACTTCAAAAAATGGAAATAAATAAATCGGTCACAACATTACGATGATTCAAACAATAGAACAACAAACAGACAATAGAATTGGGCATCCCACATGAGTTGTGTTGCGAATTCGTGTAACATTGTCGTTACATATAGCATCTCATAAAATATACCATTTATAGCATTTCCTGCAAAATTCATAATTTTATCATTTGAAAGCATCTAAGCAGCATGGATAGATTTTTTTAAGTGATTAAATCATAATTATAGTTTAAAAAGTAGTGTAATTCCTAAAATTGTGAGTGTGCCCTTTTGGTCCCTCTACTTCAATTTATAGCTTTCATATTCTTCTACTATTTAAATTGGGAAATCTTAATCCAAATATAGATGGACATTTTATTTTCCCGTTTGTAGTCGTTGATCATGGAATTATTTTTTTTTAAATGTATTGAAAATTTGATTTTGATAAAAAAAATATATTAAAATAACAAAAACGAGTTCGAATATTTTTGTTTGGATCCGAACTCCATTCACCCAACCATCATCCCCAATTAAGAGAATAAACCTTAATTCATCCTCCTAATTCAATAACCTAATTCGCCGCCAGTCATCTCCCGTGAAATTGTCTAATGTATATTCATCGTTGATCATCATCTTCTTCATCCCCAATGAAACTCTCACAAATATCCATCCTCGATCACCCTCACGATCACACTTATCCCCCTCCCATTCCCTAATATTGTCCACCCCAGTGGCGCCCTAGTAGGCTAGTAGCACCCACTTCCAAGCCTCGACCATCATGCTCCATGGATAAATGGCCAATTTTTAAAACATATAACCAATGACTAATTGAGGAATGTACTTGATGTTTAAACATCTTGTTTCACAATTTTGTTTTTCATAATTTCTCTGTTTTGGTTTTCTATCCATTGAGTATGATTTTGTTTTGGTAATGTATCTATTGTTTTGGTTTTGTTCAATGAGAATGAGATTTCCCAATTAAAATAGTAGAGGAACATTAAAAATATAAATTGAAGTAGAGAGACCAAAAGGGCACACTCACATAAATAGAAAGACCATTTTAAGAATTATACCTTAAAAAAATGCAAATAAGTAACGAGTAAAATTATTTTATTAGAAAATTAAAAAAATATAAAAAGGAATACTAAAACCATCCAAATTACAGTGATATAAATCAAACCAGAGTTGTTTAATCAACACTAACTTTAAACAATAATAACTAAATCGAAGTTATTTATAAACGCTTGCACCGCTCAGAAAGACGAACAAAGGAAATCAAGACTGGCAAATTCTCTTTGTAATATAAATTTATATTTTGAAAATATATTTGTGCATGCAATTATTAGATGCAAAAATATTGGGAGGTGGACTACATATTATATAGGGATCTAATAAATATATGCATTAAGTTGTATAAACACACATAGACGCATTACTATCCTTAAGTTAACTACATATTATGTAGGGATCTAATAAATATATGCATTAAGCTGTATAAACAAACATACGCATACTGCATTACTATCCATAATTTAAAAGATCTAATTATATTGCTTTAAATAAAGTTTGGATAGAGTACTAATTAGTTAAATTAGATATATGGGTTTATAAAATAATGCGTAATGGCAAAATCATCAAGTGTATAATGGACAAACTTGTAGTCAACTCTACAAATTTTTTTATATAAATAGAGTGTGGTCCTGACTAAGTATGCTAATAATTGGCATTCAGAATTAGGGTTTCTCTTAAATAAGGTTACATCTTCTTTTATGCGGGCAATCAACAAGAAGATTGATAAGTGCTTGTGTGATAAGAATGCGAAGTGTTCTTCCCTTACAATGAGCATTACTTTTATCAGGTTTAAGCGCTTATACATGTGTATTTGTGTTCTTTTGCAAATGTAGGGTTGTGAAGCTATGTTTTAAAAGAAGAAGCCAAAAGTAGATCGTGTACGCACTATTTGGTGGAATTTTAGAAGCAACAACGCGAAGACACAAGTGGGGCTCTCAGATACGTGAATGTGTGCCAACCTGCATGTATTCAAGCCATTACAATGAGTTGGAGGGGCACGAAAGCAGTCACATATGCGTATCGCAACTTGTGCAATGATAGCAAGATCTTCACCAATGAAACCGTTTATTGAAGAAGCGACGCAATCTACGGCATAAACGTGTGCCCGTTTATGATGCCTCGATAAAAAGTGGATTCGGGAGTGTTTTTTGGCGGGGATACTGTAGCAAAACAATGTAGGAATTTACTGTAACAGTTACTGTTCATAACCGGCCGAAAATCAGAATTCCAGAGAATTCACAGGGGCGTGTGGAAATTCCACACGCTCGTGTAGATGCCCGATTCAAGCCCTTTAAAAGCCGTGATTCAGCCCCGATTTCTCTATCTTTTCCCCTATCTTTTCTTCCACCTTTCCCCATCTTTGGAGGCGCCGCCGACTAGGGTTTGGAGAGGCTTTGGCAAGGCTTTGGAGAGGTTTGACGGCCTTCGACACCGCGTTTCCTTCGGAAGAGAGCTATTGGGGTAGTTTTTCGTCGACACCGATCCGGCGATGTCTGTCCTAGGTTTGACGAGGGGACCTTTGAAGAAGACATGGCCGATCCACAAGACCTTCGACACGAACACAAGGGGGTTTTCATTCATGGATTGCATCTCTTTACTTTTGATTTCATTATCTATTGTATTTTGCTCCATGGAGAGCTAAATCCCTAGTGGGTACTTAAGTATTTGTGAACCATAGGAATGTATTCATTTCATTGAATCTCTTTATTATGCTTTCAATTAATTGATGTTTATTGTGAGTTCCAATCTTGTATACTTGATTGTATGAATACTCCCCTAGAGTGACACTAGGGTTGAGAGTTCTTCTTGGCAACTCTTGTGAGTGAGTGACACACCATGAGAGTTAGACAAAGCTAGATTGGAGAAGGTTGAGAGGGTGAGTCGAGAGGTAGCGGAGAGTTCCCTTTCCCCTCCGGTATGATCTATCCTACCTCCACGTTCTAAGAGTTTTTTGCGGCCATAGTAGAGTGAATGGGCTAGGGGATGACCTTCCGCTGGGGTTTAGTTGCGAGTGCAACGGAGTAAAGCGTTGAAGTGATTTTAGCATGTAGGGCTTAATTGTGGCTAAGTATCTTTCACCTGGACTAAAGTGTTAGGTCTATACATAGGAATAGGGTTTATCACTTAGAATCCCTAGACCTCATTGCAATCCTATACGAGTGCGAGGTGTTGAGATTGTTCGATTTCTCCTCCGGGACATGTATAGAGTTAGGCATGGTTGACCTTAGATTTGGGACTATGCAATTAAGGATTTCCACGACTCACTATTGCATTAATTATGAAGCATAATAGAGGTTTCTTGCACTTGAAACGATTGTCCTAAGCGGAACAATATCCAGGTACCCCATTTATCGTCGATTGTCTCCCCTATCTTTTAATTGCGCCTCCTTTATCTTTTCTTATTTTCATTTGCATTGAGTTTGTTGTCACATCACTTTTTAACATATTTTTCATTCTAGTTAAATAGCAATCTTAGTGGTTCTAAGCACTATTCTCTGTGATTCGACTACCCTCTCACCGGGGTATTATTACTTCGACACCCATGCACTTGCGGTGTACACGCATATACAGACATGTCAAAGATCCACAAGACCCAATTATCCACATCAATGGATTTAAGTGTAAGTATACTTCTATTTTATTTTTTTTTCCAAACAATTTCAAGAAATTAGCCAAGCCTATCAAAGATTATTCCCATCAAATTCCAAAATAAAAAAATTAAAAAAATAAACAAATAAAGTGAGATTGTTCCGCAAGATCATTCCCATCAAATTCCATAAAAAAATAATAAATAAATAAACAAATAAAGTGCGGTTGTTGTGCTTGACTATATATATATATATATATATATGAGCTTCAATTATCTACGAACGTTTGTAAAATTGAATTCTATGAACCTTGATGTTATCAGTTGGATTTAGATCCAACAATTGATTACTATTTTGAAAATAATTTTATTGTGCTTAAGAATAGTATACAGTAAAAAGTGAGATATACAGTAATTTGATTTGAACCTTTCAATCAATATGTGCACAGTAACTAAATAAATCTGGGCCGTCTAACACTATTTCTATTTTTACTGTGCTTATAAATAGTGGGATGTACAGTAATTTAATCTGAATTGTTCAATTAATGTGTGCACAGTGACTAAACAAATCTGAACCGTCTAACAATATTTCTATTTTTACTGTGCTTAAAAATAGTATACAGTGAAAAGTGGGATGCACAGTAATTTGATCTGACCCTATTCCTACTAAATCTATAGAAAAAATTTATAAACTAAATCAGAACTAATCAACCCAACTAACCCATCGTTGGATCTCACTGTAGCACACTAATAAATACTGTACTCAACTGCGAACGTTGCTACAAACGTTTGTAATTGGTATTTTGCCTATATATATTTAATAATAATACTTTTCAATTTATATTAATACGCTTTGGATTAATTTCTTGAAAAATCACCCAACTTTGCCTTATTTTCACTTTAGTCATCCAACTTCAAAATATATCAAAATGGTCGCTCAGTTACAAAAACTTTCACCGGACGACTACCGAGATTTTTTTCAGTGCCCAATAGCCTACGTGAGCCGAAGTCGGTCGATCGATGTCCACATCATCAAGCTTTATGTGGCTTGTCCACATCAAATTAAGTTGTTGAGTCAGCAAAACAACCGACACCTCAGCCTTTTCTTCTTCTTCTTCCCCTCAGATTCTTTTTCTCTACCCTCTACTTCTTCTTGTCATTGTTCTGGAGATTTCTGAACTAGTGATCAAAGTTTTTCTACCTTCTTCATCTTCATTCCAATGACTAGATCGGTACAACGACGATGAACATGAGTGAGCCCTCTTTCCTCTGCTGCGATTAGATACTGGAGGGAGTCGTAGGTGATGCCAATCCGGCGAACTAGGCTTCTATAGAAAACATCATCCGAAAGAGAATACTCTTACCATCTCATCGGAGCGAGATCGGTTGCTAGGGGTGAGGATGAGATCGAGCGATGAAGAAATGGAAGAAAGATACGTGGAGAATAGAACTTCATCACCGTCATCTTCATTAGGGCAATAGAAGAAGAATCATAAAAGAAGGAGACCAAGAAAGGGCTGAGGTGTCAGGTTGTTTTGCCAACTCAGTGACTTAATCTGACATGGACAAGGCATGTAAGCCTGATGATGTGGACATTAGCCACTGACTCAGCTTTTAAGGTGGCCAAGTAGACTACTGGGCGTTGGAAAGTCTTGAGTGACTGCCCGATAAAAGTTTTTGTAACTTGAGTGATCACTTTGATACGTTTTGAAGTTGAATGACTAAATTGAAAATAAAACAAAGTTGGGTGACTTTTCAAGAAATTAATCCACTGTACGCATGAACATCAAACAAATATAAAAGAATGCGGACAATGGCAAAAAGGACATAGACTTGACATTTAGAATCCAGAGCCAAAATGTATGGAGCATCTAGGCTTCATCATCGCATATATCATGCATCAAATAGACAAAATTTAGAGTTCTTTTTTAAGTGAAAAAAAAAAACTATTCTTGAAGGCATGCACAACATATTTAAAGGAAATAGTAATTATTAAGTTGAAAATTTTAATTTGAATAGATATCAGTGATTTAAATAGCTCAACTTTTCCAAGGATTCCAAAATTGACCTTGCAAGGCCCAAATTGCGTCCCCACTACTCTTATTTATTTATTTATTAATTTTTTGGTAAGGATGTGAGCCTAAAATTTGGGTATAATAAATTTATTAAGGAAGACTGATACTATTTAGGGTATGAGACATTATTGATTCTTTAACTAAGAGCTAATATTCGTTTTAATCATTCATTAAAAAATAACATAAAATATTTAAATAGTCACTTAACAAATGCCCCTATTTTAATAACTAAATTATAAAAAAATTTAATTGGGTACCTAATTTTAAATTCAGGTTTAATTGAGTCAACTCATGTTTATGCCATTAACATAAAACCGCTGTGGTATGACACACAACTTATGCCACATCATGTTTTTTTTTCGGAGATTTTAACTTAAATTACCTTTAATTATATTATCAAATTTTTAATTGTATTGTTAAGTTGAAATTGAAGACATAAAGAGACAGAGGCATGAAAACAGAGAAACAAGAGGCTATGGATTTCATATTAGCATTTCTAAGAAAAAAAGAATACACATAAAGGGTTTTTTTATAGCTACTAGCATAATAATATATGCTAATATATCCTTATATAATAACATAATAATATATGCTAATAAAAATATCATAATATTATTATATTATGTCATTTGACATGATTTTATGGTATAAGTTGTTCGATGTATCATACCATGTTAACCTCCCGAGTATTAGCACAAGTGATTTAATTGAACATGAATCTAAAGTTGAAATACAAAATTAAATTTTTTTTAGAATTCAATGGCTCAAATAAGTGTTACTAAATAATTTGGTGATGATTATTTAAATAATTTACCTAAAAACCATATTTGTTACAATTGGTGAGATATTCATGTGCCCTATCTGTATTAGATGTCACATTAGCTTAACCAGACACATTTGTATGTCAAACGTTGTACTTTCACTAATGAACAAAGGGTTTCAAATGAGTAAATTTACTTTGGTTAAATAGTTAAAACATGAGCACATGTTATACGCACAATAATAAACAAAAAGATTAAAATGAGTAAATTGGTTCGGCCAATCATAAATAACTAAATTTTCTCTCAAATCTATATATATTCACAAAACGGATAAATCATGTGTAAAACATGCATTGGTGTGAAGTTAATACTTTTGTACATATGTGCCATCACCATTAGCGGCAGAGTCAGAAACTATAAGGTAGGTGGCGAAATAGTAAAAAAAATCAATTAATAAATTTTTTTATATTTTTGAAATTTATTTATAAGTTAATTTATAGTTTAGATTATAAAAATTAGTTGTTAAACAATAAATTTTTACAAAAACTCTACTAAAAATATAATTTTATACATTATATAAATTAATTTGTAAAAATCAAAAACTAAAACATATATTTTTTTAAAAATATATATAATAGGTTAAATAATAAATTTTTGTAAATATAATTTTAAAAAATTATTATGTTTCAGATGATAAGGATTAATTTGTATAAAATTTGATTTTTTTAAACAAAAATAAAAAAACTCTAGAGAGAGAGAGAGAGAGAGGAGAAAGAGAGAGACAGAGTGAGAGGGGGAGATATAAAAATAAAATAAAATCTTTATAAACAGAGAGAGAGAGAGAGAGAGGGGAAGGTTGCCCGGAAGTCCGCCGGCAAGAGGGGGTCGGGCCCTCCTCTTGCTCTGCCCCTAAGTAAAAGGAAAAGTGGAGGAAAGAGAGTCCATCGATGTTAGAGGGGTGGCCCCCCTAATCACCATATATTAGCTGAAATTCAAATCAATCTTTATAATAAAAAAAGTGAACACTTTACGTAAAAAAAATTCGATGCTACTACGCAAAAAAAATTCATAGCTAACTCAAAAATATAACTAATGCGTTTTGCACACTTATTTTTTTTAAAAAAAATTATGTTAGTTTTTATTTGCTTGCTCCCTCATAACTTCATGTGATTTTGTAGATTTGTTTAAGCAAAAAGATATCAAACAAGAAAATACTACATTGAAAAACAAACCAAAATAAATAAATAATAAGTAATGTTTTATGAAACTAGAAATAGTTTAAGTAATGCGTCAAAATACCTTCAAACCAAATAGTACTTATAAACTAAATAAAATATTGACTTCCTTTGGAGTTTGTTCATAATATATTAATTCAGAAACCAATTAGATATTCTAATCATGTTTACAAACAAAACAAAGTAACAAAAAAAAAACTTTAAAAAAAAACAAAAACAAAAAGACACCGTCCTAATTACGAGGATGTTTTCTAATGGCCAGCAGAAAATTAAAACAAATACAAAAACAAAGGGCATGCCAATAATTAGTTTTACCAAAAAGCCACTACAAATCACAACAGAGTGGTTTGTTTTATTTTATTTTCCATATCAAAGAAAAAATTTAATAATTTATATGCGTAATTCTCAAAATAGTCTTTTTATTTTTTTTAAACTTTTCTTTTTTAATTATTTATTTTAGGTTGTAACCGTTTAATTCCTCTATGAGTTATATCAGCCCCAAGAGTATAAAAGTTAGAATTTAGAATAATTTAAAATTTAAAAAATAAAAAAATAAATCTAAAAAATTAGAGACTATTTAAAAAATTATTCCTATTATATATATCAGAATTGGAGGGGTTGATTATGTAAAAATGTACTGCTTGCAAAAGTTAACGAGTTCATAAGATCACAAAAATAGACAGCAATGCAATCTTTAAAAGTTCAAATTGTTTATAAATAGAACATAGTCTGAAGTTATACACAAATATAAACGCATACATACACATAAAAATAAACATTAGGAACATATATGTATAACAAAAAAAACCTAATTATTTTCTATTATTTTTTTTTATTGTCCACTTAGAAAGATTTTTTTCCCCTTTTTTTTACAATAACTTTAATCAAATCAAAGGGACATATACGCGAATTACCTGGAAATGCAGAATATAAACTATAAACCCAAACCCATAACCAAAACCCCCAGTATGCTAGGCTATAAACCTTTTTTTAGTCTTCTAGAAAAACATGTGTGATTTATAAATTATAAAAGATGCAAAAGGAAGGATTTAAAATGGCTATCCTCCAAAACCTATATGCCCTTACAAAAATTACATTTTATCAAATTACAATTCAGAACAATTATTTGTTAATAGAAAGCTTAAAAACCCTAATTATTTTTAATTTTTTTTATTTCACCTGTTTTCCAATTTTCCAATAAATAAATAAAGAGCAACATGATTTCTTTTACAGGCCACACATGCAGCAAATACCAACACTAACAAATAACACCACCAACCAACAATATCAAGAAACAAGAATCCCCTCAAATAAGTAATTTTTCCCCCCCAAAATAACAAAAATAATCAAATTAAATAACCACCACCACTACTACTAATAAAACCATAAAATAAATTTGCCCTCCAGCCAGCAGACCACCATACAAGGTAAAGCACAGCACACCCACACCAAACATAATAATTTATACACACATCTAAATAAAAAAAATATATATATACTATATATGCTCATCCTGCTTTAATGCAAACCCACACCAAATCCAATCTGATCAAGAGCAATAAAAGTAAGGAAAACTTAGAAGATAGACTCATATGCAAGCAAGTAGACCCACAACTCCCAAAAACCAGTACTATGAGTTTGATTCCACCCACCAACCATCCCATCCCATCTACATACCCACTAAACAATGCTCACCCCATTCCCATTCATTTCACTGCTATTCCAGGACAAAAGTTAAGTAACTAAATAAATATCAAAAAAATTCAAAATTAATGCCAGAATAATAGATAAAGAGAGAGTCACCATCAAAGTAGTGGTTGATCAATAATCTGAGAATTTGATACCACATTTGCATGGCGCCACATAAGATGGCACCACCCCCACAAAGTTCCCCTGAAATGTCCTCTCCACACATTGATTGAGACCTACAAACACAACACAAACCTACGCGTACAAAGTTGATTAACATTTGTGGGGGCATCTGGTTCCATCTCTTGAATCTCAGTCACAAAATTCAAAGGATTACCCCAAATAAATAAATAAAATAAAAAATTAATAACCATATTCAAATGGGCAACAACCTTGAGGCATGAGCAATTTAAAAAAACACATTCAGTGTACAAAGACATTGGATACAATAAACAAACATTTGGGTGTGATTTTGGTGCCATAAACTTTGCCCAATACATTAACAAAGCAACCCAACTAAACAATAAATAATCTTACCATCCACATGGTCAGAATCCACATAAAACCCACTCTGAAAAAATACTTTAAAGATTATCTTACTCATAGTTTAACCCCTCCACCAAAAACAAGCCAAGATATAATATAAGGAATTATTAAAAAAAACACACACACGAATTGGTAAAGAATACGCAAATAATAGAAATAAAAGGATTAGATCCAATGTTACATCAAACATACAAAGAGAGTACCATATATTGTGCCCACTTCTCTGACTGACACCCTTTCAAAAAAATAAAAAGGAAAAAACAACCACACCCAATAATTCAAAACCAAAGTGGGACACATCACCCAACAACATAAGATACCCCCATCCTGCTGACTAAGTCAAAACTTAGTTTTAACCGCAGACAACGAACAGGACAGTCTCTTCAAATTGGTACCACCTTTATCAGGATGAAGAAGATATAATAAATATCATAATTAATAAATGAGAGTTAAAATGTAACAAAAGCTAGACCAGCTTCATTGCAAATGAAACATATAAAGGCCGGAACTTTGGTAGATTAAAGATTAAAAAGGGTAGCAAAAAAACAAAAGGATCCATGGTTTCAGAAAAGAGAGATATACCTGGGAAGAACCTTGAAACAATACAGTGAAACCCTTGCTCTCCCCAAACTTCATTTTTTTTTTGTTTTTAATTTTTTTCTCTGTAAACTGTCTCAACTCAGCTCCAAGTAATAATAATAATAAATGATTTCCTTCTGAAAATGAATACCTGAATTTTACCCACCACCTTCTACCTTCTTGATTGGCAGTTCCTTCTTCCCGACAAACCAAAAAATACTATTTACTAAAAAAGGGTCATCAAATACTACTGTATTTCAGTAAAAACTTCCATCTTTTACTGAACCCCAATCTGATCCAGCTGCATCTGCTCAAGCCAAGCACCAAGGACAGCATGATCAAGGCCATCAACCTGTGCACTAGGATTGGAACCATCACCTCCAGCACCAGCAGGCTCCGAGGAGGATGGCCGGGCAGCAGCCACAGCTGCAGTATCCATAGCCTTCTCCTTATTCTCAGTAGGAGACTCTTTCACCAAAGAATGAACCCAAGATAAGTCAGGCTCCTCCCCGCCAGACCTCAGTTCAAATGAATTGGAACGCTTAAGCCTGCCAAGCTCCGCACCGTTCACACCCCAATCAAGAGTCCCGGACGGTGATCCCCATTTAGTGTTTGACCATGATGAATTCACTGGTGAACCAATAGCTACTGAATTACCAGAGTAAAGGTCACGGGAGCTGAGACTCCTCAGCTGTTGCTGCTGTTTCTCTCGCTGAGCAAAAGCAGCCATTCGAGAGCTCAGCGGTGATATCGGCTCAACCCCACGGGGAGACATACGACCAGGCGATGATATTCCCCAATGATGCCTGCAGAAGAGAAGGGTGACCAGAGAGCTGCTGAGGATCTACAGCTTTGGGTGAAAACACACTAGTGTTAATAGGTGACAACAAGCTCTGCTGTTGTTGCTGCTGCTGCTGGAACTGGTTCAAAACAGCAGACTTGTGAGTTGGAGAGAACATGGCACCCTGATCAGCATTATACCTTGGAGAAGATGCGATCTCAGCTGAAAACAGATCATCAAGGTTAGATGGATTCAACGTCTTAGTCCTGATTGAACGATTGCCACCAGCAGAGCTTGAGCCCAGGCGAGCTTGGCCGGAAGAGAAGCAGAACTCATTTCAGTAATTGTTGAGCGTCAAAATCCTGCATCATAAGCAAATCATCCATAGGCATATCCCTCGCACTAAGCGAGGAACGGAGACGACTGGACTGCAGATTGCTCCCAGGGAGATGCAAAGTTGGCACGTTCGGCTGCGGCCAATTCATAGAAGACAGCCCCATTCCATTCGCAGAAGGTGACATCGGTGGCGTAAACGGAGACATAACCGAGACAGAAGACGGAGATCCAGGGAGCAAGTTCATGGCAGCAGCCATATCCATGGAAGATCTCGGGGAAGGAACAGCAGACCCAGTGGACATGAAACAACGGACGGAGCTCTTCGTTGGTGTGGGCAAAAAAACAAACACGTCGCGTGCATCCAGTGCCATCTTTGCAGAGCCGCGTGCGGTACTGCGCCGGGTGAAGCCAGCACTCGAACACCCCGTGCGCGTACTCGCAGAGATCCCCACGCCGGCAAGCGCCTTTGCGAAAGTCCGGGCAGGGAACACAGCTATAGTGGAACTTCCTCGGATCCCGACGACGCGCGTTCTCGCCAGGATGCACGAACGGGCATTCCGTCCAGTCGTGAGAATACGCGCGCGAGCAAGGCCTAACCTTGAACGAGAACATCCGGAACTCATCGGTGGCGTAGATGCTGTTCTTGATGTCCGGGAGGGATGGATCCACAGGATATTCTTTCTTCTCCGATGTAGGGCCGTGAGGCAACCCATGCGGCGAGTTCAGCTCAGACGTAGGTGATCCATCCCGATCCGGAGAGGAAGAAAAAGGCGGAGAATTGGAGTTGTTGATGGAGATGCGCAGCGCGCGGTGCCGCTCAACGACGGCAACGCCAAGGAGCTCTTCAAGAGCGTTTTTCACATCGATTAGCTTCGGAGAAATAACGATCGCGTCGGCGGGGCGAAGACCGTTGGCGTCTTCGAGGTTTGGGTCAGCACCGGCCGCGATCAGCATTTTGACAGCTTCCGCTGCGTGGACAGCACCACCTGACGCTGCGCAATGGAGCGCAGTGGTCTTGTCCGGCCCGCAGGCACGGTTCACGTCGATGGAGGTCAAAGAAAGGATGAAGCCAAGAACTTCGAGGCTGCCATATGTAGCCGCGACCATGAGCGGCGTGCGATGCTGTAGAACCATCTGGCTGGAGCCCTTCTTCCGGCCATACCAAAGCCCGATCTCGTCGATGCCGGCAGCCTCCAGCTCCACAGCCTTCTTAAAGCCTTCCAGATCGTTGTTTGCTGCGAGTTCCAGCAAGCTTGAAAACGAATCCTCCGCTGTAGCAGAAGCAGAGACATCAACGGAAAGCTCTCCGCTCATACTCCCAACCACCGGTTTCATCACCGCCGCTGCGGCCGCCGCCGCTTCCTCCTCCTCCGAGATTGGCCTCACACGTTCCGGACCACCAAACATACTACGACTCGCCGCCGTTCTCCCTGCTAAATACACACCAAAAGATAAATCCAAACCCTAAATCACTCACTCCAACCGAAAAATCCCGATCAAACCAAACAAAATCATCTCTTTTCCACAAAAACAAAGTAAAAACCCTAAAAACTCACCGATTTCGACCAGTTGTTGAAGAAGAGGCATCTGTGAGACAGATCAAAGATCACCAAAACCAAAAAACTCAAAACGCAAACCCTAGATCCTTCACTCACCGATCAAACGAAACATAGAAACCCCAAATCCCTCCAAAAACCATCGATCCAAGGATCAAAACAACCTCCATCGCCGATTTAACGCCCAGATCTATGAACTACTATTCTTAAAAATTAGATTGAAAATAATAATAATAATAATAATAATAATAATAACAATACGTTTGGGGATCTTTCTTGGTTGTTCCCAAATGAAATTGAAATTTAGATGAAATGAAATGAAAACTCGAATGAAGAGAAGAAGAAGAAGTAGAGAGCTTTCTCTTTTTTTCTAACTTTAGAGGATCGAAATGAAATTCACTCGAAATCCACCCTAAATTCACTCCGGTAAACCCCCCTCGACACAGAATTCAAACGGGCGGTGACCGAGAGAACCGGTGGAAAGCCTTGGGTTTTCACCGGTTAGGTTGTCTGAATTCACCGGCTGATCCCTTTCCCTGCACGTTTTGTGTACGTGGCGGTTTTTAATTAGAGATGTGTAAGTGGGGTCCATGTTAGTGACCAATGAATAGTGGGCAGATGGTATGAAATGGTGGGTTTGGTGTTTGGGGATGGTGTAGGCGGATTTGAAGGGTTGGAGTGAAGTGGAATGGAGGAAGAGGGGTTTGGAGTCCGAGATAGGAGCGGATTCGAACAGGCAGTCAAATGGGGTTAGAGACAAAGGTCAAATCGAGCGGGAGAAAAGGCATGGAGCACCAGCACAAATGAGATTAAAAAGTTAAAAACCCAAACCCTAGCCGCCCCATTTGACACCTTAAATATTACCCTAAAAAATTATGTATTTTTTATTTAAATATTAATTAAAAAAAAATTACTTCCAATTTTCATGAATATTCTATTATTTAAATAAAATATATTTTTTAAAAATATATATTTACTTAATAATTTTTTATAGCAACAGTGTCATAATATTGATTATTCAAAATTAAGCTCATAAAGTGGATTTTAAGAAATAATTATGTAAAATGTTTAATTTTTATATAAATAAAATATTTTAAATTATGTTAAAAATTTTCGAAGGGTGTGGAATATTTTTTTAAAAAAAAGAAGTAAATATTAAATGGGCGTATCTTTTTGCGATTCTCGAAATTTCCAAAATCTTTTTTTAATAATTTCAGTGTCGTTTTTCGAATAAATTAAAAGAGAAAATACCAATAAAACCTTCTCTGGAAGTGACGGTACACTGCTCCGCAGGATCAGAGAAACCGGTGCCGGCCACTTCAGCTGGCGAATCATGCGATCGCAAACTGGACGGCCGTGATTGGACGGATGATCGTTATGGTCTCCCTTTACTTTTGCGCAAATCATACAAAGATCCGGCGGGACAAGTTAATGCAACGTAAGCTAACACACTGGGAACTGGGCCCCACTCTATCAAAGAACCCCCGGTATGCTCACTCGCGGATGTTCCTGAGTTCTATCGCTGGCGGCTTCTCATTCGTCGGTTGACTAATAATGGGGAGAATCGAAAAGGACTTAAGGTGGGCCAGCGGGGCTATTAATGCG
Source organism: Dioscorea cayenensis subsp. rotundata (assembly GCF_009730915.1). Lineage (NCBI taxonomy): Eukaryota > Viridiplantae > Streptophyta > Magnoliopsida > Dioscoreales > Dioscoreaceae > Dioscorea > Dioscorea cayenensis. The sequence continues at coordinate 49,230 of NW_024087753.1, forward strand.
AGAGGACATGAAGATCCAGCCGTTGATTGTGCTTCGAGATAAGGTTCTCTGACGTCGTGTGAAATGGTTCCGCTTTTTCGCGGTGTACGGTAACCCCTGCTCCCCGTTGGGGGGTTTTCTAAACAGCGACATTATTGGATTACGTGGCAGGCCTTTCTAGAAGGGCTTATCTCCATTGGTTGGGTCACCAGTGGTTTACACTCACCGGAGGGGACCGGATCTAGACTAAAGAAGGGGAAACGATCTCTTAAGTTAAAGGCTTAAAGCTCTATAAAATAACGTTTCCCAACTTGTGGAAGTTTCTAGTGTTAGTGTCCAAACAGCGAACAGCTAATCTTCAACACATCTGACCGTTGGATTTAGGATCTACGGTCCATATTGTCCACGTGGTGATTGTCATTTGAGTTCTCGTATGATATGATTGGTGCCACTATCCTTAAAATCCACAAATATTTTTTTTTTAATATGCTTTCATTTTGTTTTTTTTTTTTTAATTTGTAATGTTGGATAATTAATTAAATGGCATCAAACTTTAGTCATTGTGATTCGATTGGAGGAATATGAAGTTGGATGTGGATGCCATAAAATGATGACTAGATAAGTAACGTTTTGGCATGTATTTAGATAGGGAATAAAATTATGTTAATGTTATTGCTTGAACTTCGTTTAAACGAAAATGATTATTTTAGTTAAATGGAGTAATTTTGAATTTAAAAATTTATTTTAAAAATATATATTTATAATAAAATAATTATTATTTTATAAAGCTTTTAATACTTTGTCAAATTTGTTTAGAGCCATGGTTTCTAGAAATCAATAGAGTAAAAGCAATAAAAAAAGATTTATATTGCTCTTTAATATTATAATTTTGAATCGAATATTGTAAATTTGTTTGGAACAAGTATCAACCTTTTAATTGTATCAATTTTTTGGAAATAAAAAATAAAAAACTTAGTTATTTCCAACTTGAATAATAAATTATTGTAATTGAACGGGAACATCTCTTTTGGGTGAACATAAATAATTTATTATTGAAAGAATAACTTCTATTTTGTAGATTAATTTTATAAATTTTTATCCGAATATTTAAATTTGTCTAGAATAATCATATGGATTTTTATTCTGATTAAATAAGAATAAATTCTTTACTAATCCCATGACTTTTTTCTTGTAAATCTAGAATCAAAATTATTCTCATTAATGAATATTTTTTTCAAGTAATGATTTTGTATTTCATTAACATTATTTTGATGAACCTTAAGTAAATAATTATTAATTAAAAAAAATTACCTTTGAGTTTTCTCACAACCACTGGTTCTAAAGTCTAAACTAATCTAAATCAAAGTACTAAAAGCCTATAAAAAGCAATTTTATTATCTTTTTATTTTTTATTTTTTTGCATACACAAATTGTAAGCTATAATTTTATTTTCGTATATTTTAAATTTGTGAAAACAATGACATGACATGCTATTTCAAATCAAACAAGAATAAACCCCTCATTCCTTGATCATAATTTTTTTTTTAATTATATTATGCAATGCAAGTCTTTATTGATAACGACTAAATAAATAACATTTAATTGACAACATATCATGTAACTAATTATTCTCTAGAATGTTAATCACCCAAAAACAAATATTTATATTATTATGCTTTTGAATATAAGAGAAATTGTAAAAACAAAGTGGTCCAATTAGTTATATAGAGGGAAAAAGGGGGAAAGAAAAATAAAAAGAAAAAACTTTGTCAAATTGTGCTTGATAACAAGATTTGAGAATATATGAAACAATGAGAGAAATGACAACTTTATCACTCCTTTTTGTTGTTGTAGCTAGTTGTGGTAAACTAAGCTCACTTTGGATCTTTGTTTGGTGGTAAGAGTGAGTGGAAAGGAAGCACTCTATTTGTGCTTTGGATTTGGATTGTTTTAGTTATGGAGGACCACCAATGTATATTATTGGTGTACTATGCTTTTGTATACTTGTGAGGAGAGTGGTGAAGAAATAAGTAGTTTAGTAATTTGTAAATAAATATTTTTATCTCGTGGTGATTTTTTTTTAAAAATCATATGCTTTTTGTTTTTTTATCCTAAGGGAATGGAGTTGTTGACCGGATGAAATTTTTTTACAAGCATAGTTGTATTATGGGCTTGTATAGTTGTATTGGCTATTGTTGTTTTTAATTAATATCTTGATAGGTTTAAAAAATAATAATAAATTTTAACTAATTTTTTTTTACTAGTAAAAAATAAGTATTTGAAGGAGAAAATTAGCATGTGTATAATTTCAACTTAATGGATATCATGAGGGTTTTATTTTGTTATAAGAAAATGATTATATTCATATATAATTTGAAGTTGTAAATTACTATATTTATATTTTGTAATTATAAAATAATTTAAATGATAAAATTATAGATGTATGTAATCTCAATTTAGTGGTTTTTTGGTTTTTAATTTTATAATTAAATTTAACATACATATACTTATTATTATCTCCATGAAAAAACAACATTCCAAATGAATTTTAAATAATAATAATAATAATAATAATAATAATAATAATCAAAGCCAATGTCTTAAATGCTCATTTTAGAAGCTAGAACTTCAAATGAACAATCTTTTTATCTACCATCTTAATTTTAATAATTGCCTTAACTCATGTAAGGAATTGTCTTATTTGTAATGTCTCAAACTGAGTTTCACTATTTTGCCTTATGAAACTAACGCTTCTCACAAATATACTTCAAAAGTCATCAATATAAACACATAAGGGCTGTTTGGTTCATGGTAATGTGAAAACATTACCATCTGTTACATGGTAATTCGAAAAGATTTTTAACATTTGGATTGATGGTGGTGGTAATATTGATGGTAATCTGTGATTACCAACTTTAGAAGATTACCAATAAACTTAGTAATCCCATTACCACCAAAATAGGTAGTTATATTGGATTACCAATTGGGTGGTAATCTGAAACATTTTTTGGATAAATATACCCTTTGTTTAAAAAAAATAATTTTCATACTTTATTTGTTAGATAAAAAATTAAATTTAAATAACATTATTTTGGGAATATGTTCATCTTCGAAAATTTTAATTTTTTTTTTTATCAAAAATTTTATTTTATTTTAAAATTAAACTTGCATAAAATGGTAGACACAAGAGTATTTTGTGAAATTTAGAATATTACCAAGTTGATTACTATATAATATGAGTTTCCAACCAAACATGGTTATCATGAATTACCACAATATTTCTGGGTATATAAGATTCCCGATCTTATTACCACAGTAATCTCGTTAAGTGGTAATATATCATTACCACGAACCAAACAGTCCCATAATCTTTTTTCCCTTTAACATTGGCCTAACAGTTTTTAATTTGTTCATTCTTGAACAAATACACAGATGACACCAATTCCCAATCGAATAGAGAGGAACCTTGCTCTGATATCATTTGTAGTGACCTAACCCACATTACACGAGGAACTGTTTTTGTTAGCTTTCTCCATATATAGTAACTCACAGTTTTGTCCTATAAAATTCGCCTCATATGTTCAAATCAAAATCATATGTAAAAACACAAAAGTTTTTTTCTCCCTCACTCAACATGGGATCATTTAACTCACTCTTATATAGAATCCTAATCACAATCATAATATGAACTAGTGTCTCACAACAATATCTTCGAGCAGTGAGTAAAAAGTAAACATGTGCTTTAAAATATTGTTAGTTTTGACATTGTTTTTCATTTGAGGTTAGTTATTAAAATTTCATTTTATTTTTATTATCTACTTAAAAAATATTATATTTCAAATTCTTAATCTTTTTACAGTTGATTATGTTGTTTCAAATTCAAAAGGAGTTTTGAAAGCACTTGTCATAATAAAAGTTTTTTTTTCAAGTAGGATGAATATAACACAATGTTCATTTTATACATTAATTGAAGGAGTATTTCCAACTTAACACAATATTGTGGTATCAAAGTTTCTAATAATGAAATCTCTCTCAAAAACACTTGATGGGTTGCTTGAAACTTTATTTAGTAAAACAAATGGAGCTCAAGAAGGATTATTGTATTGTATTTCACAAATGATTGCATTGTATGCAATTATATATAACAAACCTAGTAAAAATGTAGTTACAATGATTCAAAATTCAAATTAATAAAAGATAAGGCTAAGGTGGTGTGCTTATCTTTAACAAACTAATCCATGAATGTAGGGAAGGAATATTGCTATGTGAAACGGCACCAACTAGCAAGCTGTAGGAGATAAATTTTGTGTACCCAGCTTGGACAAGTATGAAAGAAAAATGGCCGGATGACTAGATTTAGTGAAGATATCCGCAAGCTGGTTGTCAGAACCAATAGGCAGAAGATGAATGAAACCAGCTTGATTCATGCACCAACAATAGTTGGTGATGTCTCACATAGCAACATTCCTTTCCTACATTCATGGATTAGTTTGTTAAAGATAACCACACCACCTCAATCTTATCTTTTATCTCTTTGAATTTTGAATCATTGTAACTGTATTTTTACTAACAACTGCAACTGGGGTAGACAATAGTTGTGGGCATTAGAAGTTAGTTACCGCTCATGCTACAAAACTAGAGCAAAGACTTTGTTGATAACAGGTAAGGGTTCCATTAACATAATCTGCGAGAAAACTATGGCAAAGCTCGCGTTGAGCCCTTTGAGAAAACGGATGACATAATCATAGTGTTGATAAGATTTCACAATCATGAGGGCTATACAAGAACATCGGGGAGTGCATGAGTAAGAAACTCACCCCACAAAATTTTTAAAGAGGTGAAATAGTCCGTCACATTTCGGGTACCTTGACGGAATTGAAAATTTTCTTCTTGAAGTTCAGCCACACGAAAGGAATACCCTTGAGAGAATCGATCCTTTAAATCGAGCCAGACATCATGAGCAGTGTCCAACCAAAGGACACTTAGAGCAATAGAGGGGCTAACAGCACGAAGCAACCATGACAACACCATGGTGTTACAACACTCCCATGTCGAAAATAAAGGGTCATCATGGGTTGGAGATGGTAGGGAACCATAAACATAGTGGACTTTATTTTTAGATTGCAACGCCATGCCCATGGCGCGAGACCACGAATGATAGTTCAAGCTTGTGAGAACTGAAGACACCAAAACCAGAGAAGGATTTTCATTAGAATGAAGGTAGTAAGGACTGGAAGGAAGATCTTCTAGTTGAGGGAAAGATGACACAGCTTCTAGAACTTGAGCAAATGGAGTTTAGTCTGTAGTGACAATCATCTGGAAAAAAAATTGGTTAACTAGAGTGTGCAGGTGAAATCTCTGATACCATGAAACAAATGGAGCTCAAGAAGGATTACTGTATTGTATTTCACAGAATGATTACATTGTATCCAATTATATATAACAAACCCAGTAAAAATGCAATTATAATGATTCAAAATTCAAATAGATAAAAGATAAGGCTAAGTGGTGTACTTATCTTTAACAAACTAATCCATGAATGTAGGAAAGGAATGTTGTTATGTGAGACGGCACCAACTATTATTGGTGCATGAATAAATGAGCTATAATATTTATGGAACTTTTTATTTTTTTCATGTAGCAATATCTCATTTGTTTAATCTTTCATTGCATTTGCTTCAAATTCAAAAATGTTTTGGGATAAATTGACATAATAAAATTTTTTTTAGCCAAACGATTATAATATGAGTCTTATTTTGTTAATTAAAGCAACATACAAAAATAGTAGTATTAGAATTGTTAATTATGAAATCTCTCCTAGAAATACTCAAGAGTTTATTTTGAAACTTTCTTCTAACCTTGAAGACATTTTGATATTCACAAATATAAAACCAAGTCACCCTCTCTAAATAGCCCTTTTTATTTGACACAAAATAGATAATCTCAAAACAAGCATTTCCCTTATGAAGAGAAATAAATATAAATTTTATTATTTGTAAATAAAAAAAATTAGATCCATGTAGAATTACATAAACCTCTAACGATCATCATGATCTATTATTAAGTGATATTACAAAGTTTAATAGAGTATGGCATCTACATATAGCCTTTATTACTTTATTACATAGATAATATGCAATTTGAATAACTAGAATGTTAAACATATAATTTTTTCATCAAAGGATTAATATCGTATATCAATATCCAAAATATAAATTATTATTAATACATGATTTTAATGAAAAAAGTATGGACACAATAGTTGATTTAAATTTAAGTCTAAATTATTATTTTCCCAAAATTAATCTAAATAAAATTTAAATTCATAAGTAATTCTCATTCTTGATGGTTAATTAAATCAGCATTCCTCCACCTTGTTCGTTTAGAAGGGTGTTGCTTATATATATATATATATATATATATATATATATATAATTTTTAGAGAAAATAGGAGCCTCTTATTTTTTTTTTTTTTAGTGATCTCTTGTACCTAATGAGATTACTTGTTTTTATTGAGTTGGAGTAGATAAATAGATGGAGTATTTATCAACAAAGAAGGCAAATATAAAAGATTGAATCACATTGATATTAAATATTATTTCCAAGTTCAAAAAAAAATTTAGATTCTATGACTATATTTATCTCTATTATATATATATATATATATATATATATGACAGAGATTCGACACAAGTGTTGTTAACATCCATCACCGAAAGTAGTGAGGACTTATTCTAATTTATAAGAGGATATTGAAAATGTAAACTATATATATTAATCCAATTCCATAATATATGTTAATCAATTCAAAATTAATTAACTTATCTTGATTGCCAATTAAAAGTTGATGCATATATTTATACGCTTACCCCCTTTCAAGGGCAACCCTTTTCATGCCTGAAAGCCATGCACAAGAAAGTCATACAAAACTTTATTAAACACGAAAATATAATAAATATATTTATAGTATGAGATCAAAGTGGGGGATGGTGAATCTTATTTTCCATAGAAATGAAGGCATAGATTGAGGTTTGTATTGAATTGCTAGGTCCACACAAAGACTCATTAACAACTACATAGATTAAGATGGCTGGAAACATTGCTTCACTTTCATGCAAGAAACAGCAACCTTGACCAATGTCTTTGTCTTTTGCTTTCTTTCTAAGGTTCTATCCTTATTTATTTATTTAACATATGCAAAGTCTTTGGTGAATTGTAAATTAGTTAGTTTTAACTAAATAATTCAATTTAAAACAAAATTGATTAGATTTGGCCTAATTTATTAATAAAAAAAATTCAAATAAGTTCTAATTTAACACCGCTAAAAATAGAAAAAATGATATTTAATTTCTCTTCTAAATCAAAAAATTGAAGATTTAAAAATTAAAAAAATCCAGTTCGACATTGTTTTGATATAGGAGAGAATTAGACTTGATGTTATTATTCTAATAATTTTATAAAAAGGATTTGGATGGGTAAGTGAATAAAAATTGGAATTATCAATAAAATTTAACTATGAAATTATATTAATGATATATTTTAGTAAGATATATTGAAGTATAGTTTAATATTTGAGATTTTTTTTGTTGTTCATTTGTTCATTAAAAATAGTCTTTGCCTAGAAGCATTTTTATTTTAAAATTTTTATATTTAAAAAAACTTATGATGTTTTGAGGCCAAGATATGTGATTATTCATTATTTTTTAGAAATATGTTATTATTATTGTTTTATTAAAAAAAAAAAGATTGAAAGTGCGAGTGGAATAAAGTTGGAATAATTATTAAAAATTAATAAGACACGTCAAAGTATAGTTACATTTATATTTTCTTAAAGAAATTAAGGCTTATAAGCTCAAAATTAGAAATTAATCATTATTTTCTGAGAAGTCTGTATATTCCTAATAACTTGATTGTGAAGGAAAATAGAATAACGTTGGAATTACCATCAAAATTTAGTATAAACATTATATTTAAGTAATGCTTCTTTAAAACATGGTGAAGCATCTTTTGATATATATATATATATATATATATATATATATATTAACGAAATATAAACGGGTCACATGTTATGACGGACACAAATATGAGTTAATAATTAATATCTTAATATACATATGTCTTCACCATGCGTGAACTGAAGCTTAAGTTTATCTTTTTTACATGACACGGATACTTTATATAAGGGATTCAGTATCAATATACCAAAAGAAGATTGATATTTTTTAATTTCTTGAATTTACATGATTATTTATGATTTTTAAAATATATCCTATTTTAAAAAAATATTTAAATAATTGAACCATCTCATTATTTTTTATTATTTAAAAATATTTTTTATTCAACATATAGAAACATTCCACCAATTCTTGAATACTAAAAGTATGTATTTTTTTTCTCACTGGCGAGGCTTTTACAAACGTCTCTAGATAAGAATTCTATAGATGTCTGTCTCTCAGTCCAACGGCTGCAAATCATCAATTCTAATGAATAAGCAGCTTAATAATTATTGTAAACAGTGCTATAAAACAATATTATAGACAGTGATAAAGTGAGATAAACAGTATTCTAAACCGTTGTAAGATTTTTTTAAATCTAACTGACATATGTTTTCAAACCTAGTACAAAATTAGTCACTGTTTAGATATATTATCACTCATCCTTTTTTTTACTATTATACCTGTCTCTTTTTTATTTTCTTTCTTTTATTTTTACTTTTTCTATGAACGCTATGAGATTACGCAGCAGATGTAGTCTTTTTTATTATTATTATAATGCATTATGTTTTATAACTCTTTAATTTTATTCTATAAATTATATTTTATACATGTTAGGATTTCATTCAGGCGTCAAATTTAAAATTTTAAAGAATTAAAGCCTTTTTTATGTTTATTAATTTATCACAATTTATATATATATAATTTAAAATTGTTCATTTTCAATTTTTTTTATATACCAAATGTTGATATGACAGATGAGTAAATATAGTATAAAACAAGTGGTTATATATAAAAAATAAAAAAATATGGCATACCTCTTTAGTGACACTTTACCATTCTTTAGAGTGTGTTTAGTTAGAAAGAAGAAAATAATATCGGATAAAATGGATTATTTTAAATTAATCCACAATCAAACCAAAACCGTATTATTTGTTAGTAATATAAAAACAGTCCTACTTTATTTACCGAAATTTGTATATTTTTATTAAACTATATCTCTATTGATTATTTTACTTTAAACAAATGTGATTCGGTATTTAAAACAAAAAAAACTATTCACAAAAATAAAAATAAATTGTTCTAATTCATAATAAAAAAATTTGTTAATTTTCCTACTAAATTAAATATTTTCCTGTTTTCTTTCTTTTGCTGCTACTTCAACCACAATAACAATAAGTCCATGATGTCTTTGCCAAACCAACCATTAATATAATATCCAAGTACCAAATAAAGTCTTTTATGACTGAAAAAGAGCTTGAGAGAATATCAAAGAAAGAATTTCTTTTTTTTTTTTTAGAATTTTTATAATAAATTTGAACCTAATCTTAACACAATATATGTTGGCAAAGAACTAGAGATTTGAGACTTCAAAAATAGGAAATGAAAACAAATTGCAATAGACAAATAAAATGCTCAGGTAACAAATGGATGTGCCGTGGTTAATCACTCACTTTAAGAACGATTTCAGTAGACCCTTGGTGCAAGTCTAAACTCGGTCGCTCTCCAAGGTTAACACATCCTTTTCCTGAGTAGCGTGCACTCGCATGCGAGAAAAATGGAGATCATTCAAGCAATGTACCGGAGAAGAAGAGAATCGGAGAATTGATGAAGGAAAAGTAAGAGTCGGGTCCCCTCTTCCCTTCTCTCTATTCATATATTTATACACCTTTTCTCACCCTAAGAAAAAGCGAAACAACTACAATCGAGGAGAAAGAAAGCAGCAGTCAAAGATAGAAAGAACCGGAAGGAAATGATAAATTCAATGGCAAAGAGAAAGCGGAAAATTCAAATGGAAAGGATTTATTCTCAAAGTGAAAAGGAATTGTAACTGCTGCCATTTCCTACAATATATATATATATATATATATATAACAATTCAATTTTGGTCCAAATCATGAGCTGAATAAATCAAACTTCTTAGATCAACATAAATACACGAGTGATTCCACAAGTAAAAGTACATTTATACCAATTATTTATCGCCACCATAATCACTCACATCTCACTTGCAACTTATTCTCCAGTGAAATCATTTCATTGTAATTTTTTTTTTTCCATTTTTGCATAATTATTCCTTACCATGAAGGAATAAAAGTGCAAATTACATTGTTACATCACACAATATTATTTGATACTAAAATTTTGGTACAAGCACATAAAAACAAATAAATTGTAATCTATCTAATCAAAAACCAAACCAAACAAAAGGAAGATGATGCCAATTATAAGTTTTGGATTTGTTGAAAATTAATTTTGGGGGAGTGGATATGTGGTGTAGGACAATGAGAGTGTGAGTGGTTATGGACCAAAATCAAAAGAAGCTAAATTATGTTTCAAGTTTGGATTGATGATGAGTTCTTAGCATAAGAGGACACACATAGACTTTGATGTGGACTTCTTGTTTGTTCAAACCCATTCCTTCTTCTCTTCAACCATACACTTGTCATTGTCTTTCTCACTCTCCCTATCCTTATCTTTGATTAAAATTTTAAGTTAAATATTAACTACATTATCAATTAGTCAATAACGTAATAGCTGAACAGTAAAATATTTAATTTTAATAAGAAAAAAACTATATATATATATATATATATGAAATGACTTGTGCACATTATAACAAAAATTAATTTAAAAATACTATAAAAAAATCAAGAGAGAAAGAATATTTGTTTATTTATTTCTTATTATTAAAAAAAAATTTCAGGGTAATTTATATGTGATTCTGATTGATTAAACACAGACTTTGTCGAATTTTAAATAATCCAGAGTTTAAAATCAATGGATTAGATATATCTTATTTTTGTATTTCAATAGTGTTTGATCGAGTTGAAATAAATTAATTGAGTTAGAAGAAAGAAAATTTAAACAAACTTTTGAGGAGATTTTTATTTAATTAATATTTCTTAAAATTCATTTTTTTTATATGAATTAATAAGTTTTGTGTTCTTAATATTAATGTAGGCATGTGTTTGGTGAAAGCTACCATCAACTTTGAATTATATACAAATATTTAATTTTTTGGACGAATTAAAAGGATGTTGTTTTAGTTCTTGAATTACTTTAAAATTTCTATTTTGTTTATTTTATAATAGTTGATAGTTTAATCGTTTAATAAATTATTCTAATTTATAAAAGTGATATAAAATAACTAAAGTGAAAATATCTATACCATTTAATAACAAAAAATGAACATATTTATATTTGTCCGAATCAATGTAAACATTTTAAATTCAAAAATTAAAATAAATATTTGAATAGTGTTTAGGTACCAACTGCAAACTTTTACCTCAAAATTAATTATATTTATAAAATATATTATACCATTTTTTCTAAGAAAAATAGGTAAATCTACTTTTTTTTAATACAAATTAATTTATAATTTTTAGAAAGTATTATTACTTAAATATGCATATAAAAATTGAATTTTCTTTTTACACTCATTTTTTATGCAAGTTCTTGACAAGAATCATCTGATAAATATGTTTCTCAAATATGAAACCATACAATTTTTACAAGGTGTTTTGAAACTATATTAAAAAAAATTTTATTTTTTGTTTGTGCTTAAAAATTCTTATTTTCAATTCTAGCCAAGGAAATAATCTAAACAAAAAAAAACACCATATTAAAAATTTAGGTTTTATCTTCTATATTCATAAAAAAATTTATCTGATATTCTAAATACCATTAAATTAAATTAAAACTATTTTCGATATATCTCTATAAAAATTATCTTTTATTTCTTGTAAGTGATGAGCCTATATTTACTGATTAAAATATTATTTTAGAATAAGAAATGACCAAAAATAAAATAAATTTTGCTTTTTGTTAATAAAATTTATTTTTTATTACTGCCTTCAATATAAAAAAAACCTAGGTCTTTGTTTAGATAGTTCCATATTTTGTATTAGTATTTTAAAATTTAATTGTGGGATTAAGCCATTAAGGTCATATGGGAAAGAATTCATTTTTTAATATCATACTACAAATTTATTTATTTATTTAAATATATACAATAAATTAATTTTTTTTCAAGGGTTATACAATGTAAAAACCCATTTAAAAATCATCCCCTTATCTGGAAGCAACTTTTGTCATATTTATGTTGAAAATTAAAAAATAAATAAATAAATAAATATATATATATATATTAAAGAAAAGATGAAGAAGAAGAAAACAGAGACACATGTTTTCTAGTGACAACTGACAAGTCCACCGAAAGTGATTTGTAGGGTTGATAGTGCACAACCATTTTATTCATTATATTTATTTATTTCTTTTTTGGGGGTGTTTAAAAGATGATGATGACATGTGGATTAAAGAAAGTGGGTTTGTTCTTGTGATGTTATTGTGTTGGATAGTGATATTTTAATTATCTTTTAAGTGATGGTGTTATCTATGCTAATTATTTAGTTAATTATGTTAGAGAAATTTACATATATACCCCCATATAAATGGATCAATATGCAAATATTATTATTAATGTTACTAGTGTGCAATAATAATAATAATAATAATAATATTAATAATAATAATAATAATAATAATAATATTAATATTAATATTAAAAAATAGATTCACAATCAATTTTTCAAGTGGAAATTGCGAAAAAGCCCTTTAAGTTTGTAAAATTGCTAAAAAGCTTAGATTAGTTTTACGATCAAAACCCCTCATTTTTAAAAGTCATGTTTTTGAAACGACAGCCACTATAGCGGATGTGAGCGGAGTGAGTTTAATTTGTTGAGTGAAAAATACCCTTGCATGGGGAGTCGTGGTACAAGAACCGTCTCGGCGATTTGAGGAGGAAGTGGGCGGTTTCAGTAGGAGTACCCGCAGAGGCAATTTATTGGAGTCGTTTAATTGCTTTTTCTCGACTCACGTCTTGACTTTCCATTTCAGTTTGTCTCGAAGTTGTCTCTCTGGTCGAAGCCTCTGTAATTGAGCATTTCATCGACGTTTCCCTTTCCAGGTATCTCGAAGGAGAGTCCCCGCTATGACTAGTTGGCAGTTTCATGGATTAGATCTAAGGTATTGAGTATGGTTTTATGTTAAGCGTTACATTATGAAAGAAAGATTTTTCGGTTTTGTTTTGTACTCCTGTTTTTGTTGGAAGATATTGAAGTCTGCGGGGGGATTTCTCGGTGAGGTTTTTGTTAGTCTGCAGGGAGATTTTCTCGGCTAGGGGTTTTGTTTTGTTTTTGCGTTTTCGTATGTATACACTATCGAAATAGTTTTTAGATTGTTGTGATTTGTGTAATATTTATAATGTACGTTTCCCAGTTTCGTTTGATATGGTTGCGAGTTTCTACAAATGAGGTTGACGTTTAAGAAATGAGATATTCTGAGTTTAACATTTGTTGTCTCTGTTTAAGTATTCTCAGTCTACATTTAACAAAATAGGTCTACATTTAACATTTTATATCTACTGTTTAATAGCGAGAGTTCACGATTTAAAACCTTATATTTCCGCTTAAACTTTTTGTCAATCTGCGTATTGAATGTGTTGTTATTATCGCTTGAGAGCTTAGTGATTATGGCGGTCGACCCTAGTTAATGGGCGTTGCTATTTGACAGCGGTTGTGGAGACCTTAGGCGAATTGAAAGTTAACATGACCCCACTCGACCTTTGGGGAGATTATTCGAAGGACAGCGTTTGCGGTCGTTATTTGGTGGAAGCCGTATACGAAGAGGGCCACTTCTTGATTCTCTTTTGAAAGATGCGATGGTCGCGCGATAAATTCAGGGATCGGGGAAAGCCTGCTTGAGTTTTCGAGGCCCTCGAGATGTGGCCCTCGTTCTTGGTGCGGCGTTGCTGATGGCGGCGATGGTCTTTCGAAGAAGAAAACCCGAGTCGGTCGGAAGGGCTAGGTATCTGCAAAGACCTACGAGAGGCCCGAGACTCCGTCGAAGAGCACTCTGCGTGCGACTTGTTCGACGGAGGGAGAAGAAGATAATTTTGTCGAAACTCGATGGTGTACCTCGTAGGGACGAGTCCCTCTTCCCGAAAATACATCATGCTCGGTTCGAGCTCGGATCGTTGATTACGTCGATGATCTATCGACTCGTGTAGGGGCGTCTGGCGTGGGCGCGCTGAGGCAGCAGTGGCTTATGGAGGATATTCAGCGGCGGCCTGGGAGTCAGCGAGATAGATCTGTGGGAAGAAGACCAACACGAGATGCATTAAGGGTTGCTCGCTGTCGCTTCAACGTCGGTTTTCACGGTGGCTGGGACGGGAAGAAAGTCCGTTTCGACGAGATCCCAAGGATCTTCGTGCTACGGTGAAAGTACTAGGAGCGGCGCGGTGAAAACTGAGCTTGTCATCGCTCGATGGAAAGAGGTGATCAAATCATGACGATGTTTAACATAAGTCTTTAATGTTTAAACATTTTTATTTAGCGTTTAACTTTAGTATTTACCGTTTAACTATTATTCGTGCGGTTTAAATATTTTGTTCTCAGTTTAATTATATTCTATAACGTTTAAATATATAAACACTCTGTTTAAATATAGTTTTTATAGTTTAAAAATGAATGATCTCATTTGAAATTGTTTGGTTTACATATATTAGTTTCACAAGTGGTTCAGTGAATGTTGAAGAAAGAAATATTTGTTGGGGCCATAGACGGATGGATGCCATTGCTTTCACGGGAACCACTTGCTCGAAGGCAGATGAGAGGCGACCTCTATCGTCTTGTGCTGGAGCCTGTTCTCCTACTTCCGACCCAGCCACGCCGCGCATTCCTCGGCCGGAGAAGCCTCCCCTACCCGGTGCAAGCAACCCCCACCCCGGCAGCGGTCCCCGACCATGGCGCCCTCCCGGTGGCAGCAGTTGCCGGTGACGATTAGGCGAAGATGTCGCCCGCAACTCTTCTCGCAGGCGTGCAGGATATTGATAGACAGGGTTTCCTCGTCTTGTCGGCTCGTGTGGGAGTCGGAAGGACGTTCAGCTAAGCACGCCCATCTCGAAAGAAATGAAGCCCGGGACGAGCAGGCGTCGAATTTGATGACGACGATCATCGGGAAGGTCGTTCAAAGGCGCCACGTTCGAAGAGACTTTCGAAAAAGAGGAGAACAATAATGCCTCTATCTCCGGCCATGGTGACGATGAAGCAATAGCAACACCGTCGGTGATCTTTATTCTTGAGATGCATCGCGGATTGATGATATGGACGTGGCCGGTGGAGGACGTACGTAGATGATGTGGCCGTTGCCGCTGGTTGAGAAGGTCGTTGACTCTCTTCTCGATGAAATCGTCGACCCGGTGGAGCCAGTTTGCCGAGATGCGGCGTCAGATGGACACGATCACGAAGATCGAGAACGAGTTAAGGGTGTGTCTCCGATGATCTCTGTTATCGTAGCCACGGTTGAGAAGATCGTCGAATCGTTGCGTGGCAGTGGCAGTGGCCGGCCGAGTCGCACATGACGAGCCGGACACAATCCTGAGCAGAACAACCATGTAAGGATGTATGCAGGTTGATCTTTGTCGCCATCGTCCCGCGTCGAAGGAAGATCTTGATGAGAGACCACGAGCCAGAAGCGGCAGAGAGATGATCAAGGCCGATCAAAAATTGGACGGGAGCGAGCTCGGAAGCTTTTAATACGAAGAAGAAGAAATGGGTTGGCTCGAGTCGTCTTAACAAACTCTGACGAGGAGTTGATGAGGATCTTCCTCAGCTGCTCTATGGACCCGGATAAGTGTAACGTTTTTTATGTTATTGTTTAAAGGGTTTCTTATAGTGTTTAACTATTTCCTAATAGTGTTTAATACCTTTATGTTATCATTTAAGTTTTTCTACTTATCGTTTAATTATATATAATATCATGTAACAATTGATAATATCATTTAAATATTCTGATATGGTCTTATTATATACATTGTCGTTTAACCTCGACCCTGTCGTCGTGTGGAAGAATAGCATTTGTCGACTCTCCTGTGACAGTTATACTGCTGCTTGAGGGAAGGAGATGGTCGTCGATGATGTGATGGGCGCTTTCGTGTCGTCATACAAAAGTCATTTGAGCGAAAGAGCCATATCCTTCTGAGAGCGCCTCCATCACCCGGAGCCGCTTCTGTTGTTTATGTCAAAGCGGGGCCGGCCATGCAACCTGATTATAGCTATGATCGGGGATCTTTGTCTGCATGACTGCATGAAGTTAAATTGTCGTCCTCCGATAATCATGAATGGCCGCTTCCATGTCGTCGTCACAGACGATGATAAACAAGAATACTGGGCGTTAT
Source organism: Dioscorea cayenensis subsp. rotundata (assembly GCF_009730915.1). Classification (NCBI taxonomy): domain Eukaryota; kingdom Viridiplantae; phylum Streptophyta; class Magnoliopsida; order Dioscoreales; family Dioscoreaceae; genus Dioscorea; species Dioscorea cayenensis. Next base: position 65,664 of record NW_024087753.1, read on the forward strand.
TCTTCATGTCCAGAGTGACGATAAGACGGCGTTGGACATGGTAAGTTCTTTAATTATGTCCGATTAATATACATTTGGTATTTAAATCGGTATTCTAATCTCGACTTGCGTATCTCGACGGTAGATCTATTCGACCTTTGTGTCGATATGGAGTTAAAGTGAGTCGGCGTGACAACAAAGTACCCGCTCGTACGACGACGAAACCGCGCCAAAAACAAGGAAGGCGTCGATTGCGTCGTCTACGTCATCTCATTTATCGAGCAATTCTTTGTGGGGTGAGAAGTTACGGCTACCGAGACGGGCGTTCCTTACCTCGGATTACGGTATGTTACCCGCATACTTAAGGAGGGAGGGCGTCCCGGCGTCAGCATGACAAAGGGGTCGTCGCAGCGAGGTTAAATTTTGTTTTTGAATAACATGTCTGTATGTCAGTGATCGATTTTGTTTTCAAATGTAAATATGGACAAATTCAATTCATTGTTTTTACGTGTTCGAAGAACATGACTTGTATATCTTAATGTAAAATTTTTGTTTGTTTTGAATTATAAAAGCGGGTTAAATTCCATTCGGTTTTTATTTCATTGTTTAATTTACGTTGTAATTGTATACATTTCACTTTTCAGTTTGTTTAAATATACTATATATCGTTTAAACATCGGTTTTAAATATTTCAAAAATACGATGTGTACCCAGTTTAAAAATAACACTTGTCTCGTTTAAATAAATGCACTCATTGTTTAAACATCGGTTGAAATATTTCAAATTACGATGATGTCCGTTTAAAAATAACAATATCTGTGTAAATACATTCGATTCGTTGTAAAGAGTAAGAGTTTAAATGTGGAAAGGTTCCCATCGATACACAATGTTTCCACTATCAGTCGATCGGTTTATTAACAATGCCTAGTCGGCGACGGTTTCATTCCGAGATCGTCGATTGTGACCGGATCCTTGGCGATGGTGCGTGATGTAACTTCGCGGACATCAACGCTGCGACTCGATCCTCTTTCGTCTAGGCCGCCGGTGCCTTCTAATCGCGGTGGTCGCATGACGAAGCTCACGATTTTCGTCGAAGAGCTGTCGTCGATCGGGTATGGGGAATATAGCTTCCTTATCGCCCGGTTTGTAATTGTCGGCGGTGAAGTACCGCTAATAAATCGATGTCGTTGGTGTCATACTGCATTATTCTTTGCATAGCATGTTTGCGAGGATACCAGTAAAACTTGCCGACCGCGACATGAACAAGTTACGATGGCGAGATCCGACGGAGGATTCTTTGCGTTGGTCGATCGCCGTAGCGATCGTCGACCTGACGACCAACCACGAAGATTTGATTTTGTCCTCAACGATGATCTCTAACCCGAGATGTATGTCGGGCGTAAGTGGCTCTCCCGTTTGGTCGCTTGCTCGCGGGTTATAACTGCTTGCGCATCGACTGAACACAGCAAATAAGGTTAAACAAAAGGCGGTGATGGTTAAATAATTACGTCGACATGTTTAAACATTATTGTAATTATTTAAAGCGAAATGATTAATATTTAAAAAGTCGAGACAAGTGTAATTAAACAAAGATTGAGAATGTTTAAAGGGTAATACTAAATGTTAGAGTGTAAACCAACATTCGCGAGACCTTATGGAGTCGACCATTTTTGAAATCGCGGTAAATGACGAGTTTCCTTGATCAAGCGTTGAGCGACTCAGCGACGTTCGAATACATCTCACCCTCAGCGATCACCTCGAGACGGATAATTCGACGATGTGCCATATCAGGTTTATTAATCGACGGTGATGAGCTTCGGGTGATATGGCCTGCGGTTCATTCGCGGTATCGTCGAAATCTTTGGCGCGTGGATGCCCACGCAATGCTTGGGAAGCATATAGATCGGCACTCCTCCCTCGATGCCTTCCGAGTCGGCGTTGGCTTTCGTAAAATTGGCCTCAGAATGTCGAAGAGCGATGCAGCGTGTGGCGAAGAAGGGAAGACTCTACGCAATTCGCTCACAAGGCCCTTGGACTGTCAGAGCACGAAGGTAATTATCTCATTATAATCTCCAGCCTCGTGTAAGGCATCGCCTAACTTAGATATGAACCAAGTCAATTGGCATCGGTCTGGTTATCGACTATAGCGAAGGCGGCGTGGGAAAAACCATTGTTACCATCTTTCCACGTGGCAGCGATGGTGTGCCCCGATATTTTTTCCAAGGAGGTGGGTACCATCAGAGCAATGACTGACTGCAAGCCCTCTTGAATCCATGATACACTGTATCGAAAGAAAAGAATGCGCGTTTAAAAGCGATCACCGTCTCTCTCCACGATCGCTTAGCAGCTCGCCGGAGTTTGTCTCGCCACCTTATCCACATAGCAAAGCAAGCAGTCATAGCCGGAGATGTCACTTCTGCAGTCGAGGACCACTCCGGGCATGCTCTTTTCCCAACCAAGCACTGCTTGTATGGTATGTGGACACCATGTTCCATGCAACGTGTCGCCGAATGTCGATGGCCTTGTCTCGAGGGGCGGTCCCTGAGCCACGAGATCACTCGTCGCTAACCCGTTTTGGAGCGCTTTCGGATGCTGGCCGAACCTGTACCACCACCGCAAGTGTGTGCCGGTTGATTGTCTTGATTCGAGTATTTTTGTTATACTCTTTTGATGCATGAAGGCGCCCAGCGACAATCCACGTCAGCGATTCATGATACGCGATGTTTTTAGTTCTTTTATGAATTTGAAGTCGAAAATTCCTTTTGATTGCATGATTTCAGTACATCACGTCGACGAAATGCTCGAGCACGTCAGAAAACGTTGTCCAATATCCAATGCCAACTTCGAATGATCGGCGAGGAAGGAAGGCATCCGCCGTGGTCATCGTAGGGATGAATGGGAGCATTTCGCAGAATCGTCCTGCCGAGCACTTGATCGAATGAAAAGATTAATATGTTAAGCGGAGAGTATAATGTTTTAAGCGATAATGACAATAGTTAAAGCGTTAAATTAAATACTTAAGCGATTAACTAATAGCGTAAAGGACTAGTATAATATGTTAACTAGGTGATTGGGCGTATTTAAGCAATAATGACTCCCGAACCAGCTGGAATAATTAAAAGAAAAGGAACTTCTGACGAGGTAAACCTCGTTTTTCGTTAGGATTCGGCGATGGCAGCATTTTTACGTCTCGTCGACAGAGATCAAACTACTGACACATTTGAAGATGGAATGGACTTGGCGCATCGCATTGGAAGTCGACATCGTTTCGATTGAGGCGAGCCGTTTTCTATATCCATCCGGTGTGATGAACTTAACCACGACAAGAGAAACTTCGAGGACCCGTAGCTCGCATATCTCACTTACTTTGACTCCCGAGAAGTCGGGCTTTGAACATTAGCACTCTTCACTCTCCAGTTGAATCTAGCGATACCACCAAAAACTCTCCATAATATATCGATTAGAAAACGAAATCGTGCTGAACCAAATGAAATGAAGAACAAAAAGAAGGCGAAGAAGAAGAAGTAGAAGATGTAAAGAACAAAGCGGTCGAGAAAAGGCAAACAAAAAGTGCGAGTTGATCGTAGAGGTTAGACTAGGCGTGATGTGATTGGGCGGTATTTTTCCCTCCATCCCAAGGGCAAAAAGGAAATATATGTCATTTGTCGCTGAGGAAGACGTATTGTCGTCGATTCGAGATGAAAGTTCTCGACTCGACATGAGTCTGCGTATGGCGTCAAGCTTTTTATGTTTAAAGCAGGATACATATAGTGTTTAAAAAGCGGTTAATTGTTTAACTAAAAAGTCTATATCATTTAAATAATATGTTATTGTTTAAATTGAATGCTTTTCATTGACATCAGCGTTGAAGATGGGTACCTCTACAGGTCATTGTTTAAACATCTTTACGTATTTTTCTTAAACGTACTGTTGTCATTGTTTAAAGAGTAACTTGAGTAGTGTTTAACTTTTTCTATTGTTTACACCGTTGTCGTTGTTTAAAGAGTAACTTTTCTTAAACACCGTTGTCATTTGTTTAAAGCATATTTACGTATTTTTCTATTGTTTCTGATGGCGTTCTTTTGTTTCCCACATTGTTTGTTTTCTCTAGGTCTATGTTTAAATTTGAAGTTCGCGGTCGAATAAAGCTTGTTTCGTTTTATTTATAAAAGATTTTCAACATTTACAACATTTACAACGTCTGCTCGGGACTTTGGACACTCAGCGACTCGACCCTCGTATACGAAACAAGTGTCTGTACATGTTCGAATGCTCATGGGCGGTTTGCATAACATGCGTGTCGACTTGAACACTGCTGACGTCTGACATTAAAAAGGTTAAACAACACATTCATGAAAAGCGACTATTAATCGATGTGTTATGGTCGGGACTTTAAGCGAAGATCACGATAGTTAAACACAAAAGCGTAATAGTTGTACAGCGCGTAATGTTCTTAAATGGTACGAGAAAGTCTCGAGTGATAAATATCGACCCGTCTTTAAAGGATGTTTCACGATCTCCCTCCTCTGAGAGATCCTCCGCAATCGCGCAAATCAGTGAAAAATTTCTTTTTCTTACCCAAGTCGAAAATGCTGCAAGCAATTGCTTGCGTCGTCCAGCCGTGAAGAATCCTCTGCGTTCGAGCGATTATGAGAGCATTTCGACTTCAGCGAAAGAATAGTTTAACTGTTGCGTGATTGCGGCTATATTCTCAAGATAAGGAAGAAGGTTCGCGAAACATCGCTTTCCGAGATGGAAATGATATCGTGGGAAAGGAGGAGCGAGGAGGAGGAGGAGGATGATGAGGGGACGGCGGTGGTTGTCCATGGGGAGGGTTCTTCTACAGTTAGTTTATGGTGTGAATTCACGAGCATCTGCGACTCTTCGTATCAGAAAAAAGTTAAGCGGCGGTTAAGAGCGTTGGCGATGATGAGCGAGCAGGTGTTCGAGGAAGAGTTATGTTACGCGTGCGTAAATTTTAATGCCGTCGTTAGTGTGCATGCGGGATCCATAACTGCTCGCCACACTTGCCTGTGCCCTGCCCAGCGATTCGGATCGAGCGATCGCCGTTTCTGCGAGACTTTTGAGAATTTACCGTTAATATGAATAGTTATACATGTAAAAGATAGCGTTAAGCGGAGATGGGAAGTATTACACGGATATGACAATTATTAAACATATTAGTAAAATATTTAAGCGTTAAACCAGCGAGAGAAGTCACTTGAGGTTGAGCAGCGATGTGATTTGGCCTTTTCTTTCCCATATTTCGGGGCTAAAAATGGGATTTCACAACATGGGACCCTTTAAGTGAGCGGTAGGGGGTAAAAGGGAAGTTAAGCACTAATGGAAGAATTTGTCCGGGTGTGTGCAAAAAGTAGGAGGGGGTTTTTGGGAAGTTTTGAAAATTACGAGGGGTGAACAGTAATTTTTCCATTTTTCAATCTTCAAGATAATTACCAAATTTACATATAGATGGGTTAAATATATATAAAGTGATTAAAGTGAATATTCCATAATAAAAAACGAAAGATAATGCTTTTTTTTGTCTTGTGATGTTGTGTTGGATAGTGATATTATTACTTTCTCATAATTTTTACCAAAAAAAAAGTATAGGAATATTTGTTTTATTTTTACAAGGATATGTATGTAAATCCAAAATAGCTTATTATTAATTATATTGATGGAAGCCAACCACATACATTTTAAATTTTGATTAGTGACAAAGAAAGAGATCACAAGATGCTTATTTTATGATCCAAAAATAAATTTATAAATCAATAAAGGTCATCAATATTGATAAGAATCATGGAAAGCTTCAAACTATTCTTAATTGCCGGCCCTCGTCTTTTTGATAAGATTGATACGTTTGCTTTAATGTCAATGTTCATTATATATATTATATTTGTCTATCTTTTTTTAAATATTATAATCATGAGTTTGGCATGATAAAATAAATTGAGATTAGTTATCAAAAGAGAGATTTAGGTAAAGTTAGTACTTGTTCATGAGGCATTTTTAATTTAAACTTAAGAAAATGAATATTATAAACTTCGTGAAAGTAATAAATGCTTGTTTTTATATGAGTATACATGTAATTATGCATACATGCATGCATGCATTTATGTTAAGTTCTTAAAAAAATGCAAGATTAATGATAAGTGAATGCTAGTTCAAAAGCGTTTGATTTAAAATTAAAATGAATATTTTAAAGTGTATATAAAAATTTTTGCAATTAAAAAATAATTGGTTAATGACACATTACGTAAACAAATAGTTTTGAAATGTAAAAAATATTTGTTAAAAGGCAATTATCCTGTAAGGCCATCGGTATTTTATTGGATTTGTTTCGAATTGTGATTCTTCAAAAACTTGTGTTAAAAGCTCTATTTTTACTATGAATTTTAATCCTAAATTTATAGCTTTGGCGATTATTTTTGTGCTTTAGGTTTCTTAAAAATAAATATAAAAAGGTTTAATTCAACAAGAGAAAAGCATTTTTATTGATGATAGAAAATTTATAATTATTTCATGATACATAAAGGCACTATCATTCATTAAAAAATTCAGTTTCACTTGTCACAAATTGTGATATTTTAATTTGGGATAAATTAATTTTATATTTATATAGATAAGATATATAATTATTTTTATTAAATAAATTGTATTTCTATAAATAATAAATAAAAAATTCTCATAATGTGTATTGTAAAGACTAATAGGTTCCTTGGAATGTTGCATGTGACCAATAAGGGTTTTGAAAAGTCCAAGCTCTTTTAAAACTCTCACCAAATTTTTGTGACCACTTAGACCTTGCCATTAATTTTTTACATTTTTATACTTGTCCTCTATCTTGTTCCTTTCTTTTGTCGCTCCCTCATATTTTTCTCCCAGAACTCTTTATCCGGGGACCTTCCAGCCTCACTCTTGAGTATAAACAAGTTCAGCTTGATATTCACAATCACTTACTCTCCAACTTGCCATGGCGGTGGTGCATGGACAGGAAGAGACCGATCATGCAATCAGCTTGTCATGGGTAGTGTAGCTTAAATATCTATACTGCAATGGACAATGGGCCCTTCTCTCCTTCACTGGTCCTTTCCAGCCTAGCGTTGTAATTCTTCTTTCTTACTGTAAAACTCATAACTTTTGCAATGTCCTCCAATTTTGATAAGATCTGTGAAACTGGCTCGCCAGAAAGAAGCCTTATCTCTTATCCTCTCTCCTCAAACAAACCAGAAAGACTGAATACAGGAGAGAAGGATATGATATCGAAAGCATTCAAACTAGCATGTCTCGGTAGCCCTTGTTGAGATTAAAATTAATAAAGTTCACACAATCACAAAATTGAGATCCAAAAATTCCTAGTTTCATGAATGACGCAACGGATACCCAGTTCTAATCCAAGGACTCACACTCAAAATAGAGTAAACAAGAACATAAATTTTAATTGATTGATCTCCCTTTCACAAACCCTAAAGCAAGTATTTAAAACCTAGACTAAGGACCAAATAGTAAATAATGACAAATTAGTGGATAAATAAATAAAACTAAAATAACTAATAAAGCTAAGATAATTATAAAATATTAAATAAAAACTACTTTGAAAATTTAAATTAAAAATCCTAAAATAATAAGGAGCTTTCTTCCTAGTTATATCATTCACCTCCACTCACGTAAAACTCAACCTCGAGTTTTGATCCGAGCAATTAAATTTGTAACTGAATATTTTATCAAAATATCACCATTCCAAAATTTGGATTTATTGGACTTAAAATCTTCCCATTTAGGAGTTGTTTGATTACTCATATTTCAAATTACAGTGTAAATCAAATTACATGTAATTGAAATTACTGTATTTTCACTTACATCATGGTTTTTTGGTTGCCTCTAAATCAAAATGCTGCATCTACTTTTCAAGTGTTTGGTTTTGAAGTAAGTTGTGGGTTAAAAATCACCATATAAAGAAAGTGGTGAGATTACCCCATTTTTTTCCAAATTTTTTTATAATTTATAATTTTCATTTAAAATTTGTTTTATTTATTTAAGTTAATGCATTTTATTTATTTAAATGGATTTAAGTTAATGAATTTTATTTATTTTAAATCTTTTTTTATTTTTAAATGCTCATAATGATTTTTTTCTCCAAATCATGCACAACTAGTAATCAATGGATTCACACATGAAAGTATATCAACAAAGTCCAGGTTTGGAATAGTCCATCAATCTAAGAATCTTATCAATAAAGTCCAGGTTTGGAATAGTCAATACAGGAATCACACACATGAAGAAACATATAAATCATACACAAAGAGAGCATTAAGAATTTGAAATAAAACCCAGTTACAAAATGAGAATCGAAAAGAAACCCTCACAAGAAATCTTAAAGCATCTAAATATGAAGATAGATGGATGACAGAAACTCTTGCAGGAAATACTCAGATCCACAAGCAGTAATCCATAGATTCAAACTAATTCTTTCAACTTTGATCAAATAGTAATTAACATCCATGAAACTGAGAATCTTATGAATAAAGCCCCATAATTCAAAGAAAACCCAAAGAAAAAAAAAGATGCAAATAGATCAAAGAACCTCTTTTAGATCTTGAAAAACTCCTCCTTTCCTTCTCCTTCTTCTTCTTCACCTCTTCAATGGTCCTTTAAAAGCCAAAGCATAGGACCAGAGTGCACCACTCTTTGCCAAAGGGTTACTTTATTCCTTTTGTGGATAATTGGAGAGAAATACATGAGAGATCGGATTCATTGCATTGGCGAAGAAGAGTGAGATTACCTGCAAGCGAGATGGTTGGAGCCGAGAGAGATGCGATCACAGGAGCGACGATGGGGAAACGCGAGGGAGATGAGATCGCAGGAGCAACTGCCGATGGGCAACACTTTGATGAAAAGAAGGCTTGGAAGCATAGCGACTGTGAATGGAAAAGACTGAACGAAGAGGAAGGGGTCACGTGCTTGGCCAAAGGATGACTTTAATCTAACCCTTTTCCCTGCATTTTAATTTACGGCCAATTTGGCTACAAGTCCAAATGCAGCCAAAAGCCCAAAATCAGTGATTTAAATCACAGCATATATCCTTTCACAACAAACCAAGAAATCTATGTTTGCATTTTACATGTAAGTCAAATTACATTACACCTACTTACGTGTAACCAAACAACCCCTTAGTAGCTTTCTTCCTTTTCTTTTTTGAAAACAACCACAACCTTAGATTGGATTCTTTGTGAAGCTTAGAGAAATCATTTTCAATGGTCTTTTTCTCTTTCATCAACACTTTTCCAATCAACCTTTTTATCTTTTTCCCCAGTTTTAGAAGCTTCCCTAATTTTATTTTCACAACTTCCATCATCTGTAATACTACTGAACACCATATTTTTAAGCAACTGATGGCTTTGAATCTTCTTTTCATATTTAGGGAGTTGACATTATCCATCTTATAAGATAAATTTGCCTCTCATCTACATCATATTCATCTTCCTCATCACCAGATGGCTCACAAATAATTTCTCTATTCTTCTCTATAATATTCATGGTCTTTGTCAAGGGACATTTGTTTGGCTTATGTCCTGGTTGATTACATTTGAAACAATTTCCCACAGTAAGTTTGGCATGTGGATTTTTTGTTCTCCTTATTTCTTTATCCTTCCTTTATTTATCTTTTCATACTGTTTTTATTGCCTTATTTTTTCTGTATTGGTTGTTGTCCGTGTTGCTATGATCTTCATACTCTTCTGTAGACTTAGTATAGTTATTATCACAGTTGCTCCAACTTCGCTCTTGTTCCATTAGCTGTCTTTAAGGCCATGTTCTTCGCCTCAGATAAATTTTGGATAACTTGTACCCCAATTTTATCTCTGAGTGCTGGTCTCAATCACTCCAAATATCAAACAACTTGCTGCCCTTCTGACTCATGGAGGTCGTTTCTCTCAACCAATCTCATGAATTCTGTAATATATTCGTGCACCGACCTACTGCCATGTAGATAACGTTGATATCGTTGAAACAATATCTGCTCATAATCTGGGGGTAGAAACTCTTTCTTTAATAAATACTTTATCATGTACCAGGTTCATACAGAACCTTTACTTTCTCGTTCTCTTCTACACTGAATCCATTCCCACCATGCAGATCCTCCCCCTTTTAAACGACATGCTACCAATCGAACTCGCTTCTTTGGAGGGGTCTCCATGTAGTCAAAGAATATATCAATCTTTGCAATCCAATTTAAAAATTCTTTTACGGCCAGACTTCCGTTGAAAGACGGGATATCTACCCTAACCCAAAAATCTCCAACATCCCCTTCAACACATCCATAATTATTTATCACCCTCTAACCTTCATATGGTTGATGACGTCCGAATCTTTTTGGTTCAAAATCATCTTCTTTCTCTCAATCTTCTTCTTCGTAAACATATTGTCTACGAATAGGGATAGGACGATGTCTGTCAATAGGATCACCATGAGCCAACTTCACCCCTGGCCTTCTATTATCATTCCATCTCCTGTGTGCATCAATTTGTAGAACATCCAGACAGTTTACAATTTCTTCAAAGCGTTTATCAAAACGCTGGAATATGAAATCCATCTATTGCTTCAAACATTACTCTAATTGTTGCAATGCTTCCTCCCCAAAGGGGCTCTAACTTCCTGATCATTATCACGAAGACTATCACCATCACCACCCGGTGGCATCCTCGCTCTGATACCACCTGTCGTAGTGGATACCCAGTTCAAATCCAAGAACTCACACTAAAAATATAGTAAACAAGAGTATAAATTTTAACTGATCGATCTCCCTCTTACAAACCCTAAAACAAGTATTTAAAACCCTAGACTAACGATAATAATAACAAATTGCTGGATAAATAAATAAAACTAAAATAACTAATAAAGCTAAGATAATTATAAAATATTAAATGAAAACTACTTTGAAAATTTAAATTTAAAAATCTTAAGATAATAAGGAGCTTTTTTCCTGGTTGTGTCAATGAAACACTAAGAATGACAATCTATGATGAATTAAGAGAAAATATTTAAATGTATACAAGTGTATCTAGGGGTGAGCAAAACCGGGTACCCGATTTTTTAGATTTGTAAAAACTCGAACTGAATCTGACCCAGTTTAAACCGGATACCGAAAACAGGGTATCAGGTTTAAACCGGATGGGACATCGGATATCCGGATCGAAATTTCATAGTATGTTTTTTTTATATAATAACATTACATAAAAAACAAAAATAACAAACTTATAGTTTAAAAATTTTTTTTAAAATCCTATGTTATTCTCTACACAACAAAAATAATAAAAAGTTTTATCAATTCTAAACAATACAAAAAAAATCAAATATCTCATAAATAATGATGTTAGAGAAAAGCCGCGGATTGATGAGAACCAGAAGAGAGAAATTAAAAGAAAAACAAATATATTTTAAAGGAATTAAATTTATTATATATATAACTCTTAAAAGATTAGATTATGAATTTGAATTTTTTACTTTTTACCCCATATAAAACTTTAAATTTATTAATATATATATAAGAATATATTGAAAATTAGATTGGATTAGTGTACTTGATTTTTATTTTTTTCTCGACCTAGATGCGATTTGGTTTTCATCTTGAAAATTTAGATTGTATACGCACAAAATTCAGGTCCAAAAAGCGGATACCGGATTAGATTATCGGATCAGGGTTTTTTTTTTTTGCTCACCCATATCTGAATCCATAGCCAAGGTTACGTATGAATTGGAGACAATGACCCTTTTAGTTATTTTAAATACACTTTATGCAATTTGGCCCCTCATCAAATTGAAAATTATATTTAATTTCTACAAATAAATCCCATGGCAATTATACTCCTTAATCCATTAAAGAACTTAATTATATCACTTTAGTTGGGCCTTAAATAAAAAATTCTACACCCACATTTAATTTATATGAGTGGCTTTTTAGGTTGAAAATTTCCAAGAACTCTAATCCTCACTTGTGTGAGGTTGAGAATGAAACAGTATGTAGAACCAGTCATTCTTGTTAGTGCAACCGCACTATAATTGGCATGATTTGACACATAGTCAAGATGACGTGGTAACTTGTGTGACGTGACATAATTGATGGCATGGCAAGGCATGGTGACATGGCAAAGAGTCTTAACTTGGAGTCAAATATCTTGAAGATCTTGGTGGAGGTATTTTTGACAATGTATTACAACTTGAAGACAAGATCACATCAAGACCATATTTAGGGTGATTTGATTGAAGACTAAATATGGATGGAGCTTAATTGAAGAAATATCTATCAATGGTATGATTGAAGACTATTGATGGTATGATTTGAAGAAACCTTAATGAGGATGATTGAAGACTATTAAGGGCAAGATTTGAAGACATGCCCATTGTTGGCATGATTGAGTTGATTGATTGAAGATCTTTCTTGGGAAGATTTGAAGACCAAACTTGAGGTGAATTGAAGATCAAGTTTGGCAAGTTTCGTGAAGACGCACAAGGACGTGCGCCTCTTGCGAGGAGGGGACTGCGTGATGAGGAACTGAGAAGGTAGGCTAGTTATCGGCAGTCAGGATATGGAGATTTGGCTGTACTGACTCAGACTAAGCATGAGCGGGAGGTTGATGGGTCTTGAGTTTGTTTGCAACATAACTAGAGCTTAGTCAAGTCAGCAGTCAGGGCTATGTTGTAATTTCATGTTACAACAGGAGTTGTAACAACTAATTTTGGAAGGTTTTTAAATTAATAGCCGCGGAGATTCTAAAAGAGGTATGTGCTATATTTGGAACGTTGAGGCGCCTATATAAGCTACCTTGCTCTGAGATTGGGTGTCTCTTGTGGAAGAGAGTGTGTGAGCACTAGACAATCTGGAGAGGGTAGTGATCTTTATTGTTGGGAGAGTGAGTGACAAGTGTTTGCACTCATCTATTTTCACCTATTTTAGTGAATTGTTTATCTCCAAGCTTGGCCCCCAAACGTAGGCGAGTGGACACGGAACTGGGTTACTAATCTTGTGTGTCTCCTTTCTTGTTTAGTTTGTGCGAGATTGCATGAGTGTTTGAGTGTTTCTCTAAAAGTACAAACCACATCAGCGAAACTAACAATTCTCATTGTAGTAACAAATGCGCCAAAATCACTTCCTTGCACCAGCAGTTCTTCAGGATGGTGATTCTTATATGTGGATTGGTATCAAGGAGTAGGGAGAAAAAGAGGGAGAGCTCTGCCAAAAATTACTGTAGACATTAGAGCTTGCCATTGGAGATTTTTCTATACATCACCATGAGGTTTTGGTCGTGGAACTGAAGGTATATGACTACAAACACAAAGAGGATGACTCTACGAGACTAGATGTAGAACTTTGTAGTGTCATACCCATGACTTGTACGTGAGTACTACCGGCACTACGTATATTGAAGTACCACAAATAGTGTGGAAGGGCAGGTCCTATTGGATTTGTTCAAAGATGGAGGAAAGTCCAAAGTTCAAGATCAGGACCATAGAGATCAGGGATTGGTGGATTGAAATCACATCTTTGCTCATCCATGTCAAGAAGTAGAGGAGCGCGACTGTCCTAGCTGATGGATTCACAGGGAATTGATGAATCTAAAGTAGTTTGGATGAGTTCATTAGTGGAGGCAATAATGCGTGGATTAGAGGAGGATGAGATTTGGGATGAAAGCATCAATAGGGGTAAAATGGTCAATTAAAAACAAGGCCTTATCAATCACTTGCAAAATAATAGGCCCGGTATAGTCACTCTTAAACTATGGAAGCCCCATCCAGTAATTTTTTCTAAAAAAATTTATATTAAAATAATGGATAAGAAATTATTTTCACCCAATTTAAAATATACAAAATTATTCAGCAAGAAAACAACATGTAAAAAAAAATTGGAGGCACGAGAGGCAAGAAATTTAGTTATTTTTTAAGGGGTGACAAGTAAAATCCTCAAATTTATTTTTTGTTTTTTTTTCATGCAATAACATCAAATGACACATTAAAAATTCCTTGGAACCTAACACCAATAACCTTTTAAAATTAGTTAATATGGTATGGCAATTAGAAACTTCGGAAAGGATAGACTTTTAAATTGTTGAAGAAAAACAAAACATTATCCTTTATTGATATAAATAAAATGAAAAAATAAACCAAATGAAAAATTAGAAAAAGTGCTAAAAAATAAAGCATTTGTTTACCTAATGTTTGGATTCAAAAGTACAAGGGAAAGTAAAGGAAATGAAAAGAAGGGTTTAACTCTTGTTTGGATAGACAAATTTTATTGAGGAAAAACAAAAGAGGATTTTCTGATAAACCTTGTTCGGTTAACGAAGGGAAAGAAAAGAAAATGACATATAATAATATTATTTACTAATTATACCATTTTTATTAAATAAAAAATTGCTTATTTCTATTTAAACACATGCATTATAAATATCTCAAATGAATTCACACTTTTTTTTTATTAAATATTAAAATTATTAAAATTATCATTATTATTTTGATTTTTATTTTTATACTTTAATTTTGTCTCTTTCTCAAATAGCACCATTTATTTTTTTAAAATATATCATATATTATTTAAAAACAAATTCCTCCTGCAGCTCTATTGGATCATCACAAGACCACTTTATCATATTGATACTATACTTATTCCAAAATTGTAATTCATAGCATAATAATCATATTGAATTAGATAATTATTAGTTTTTTCTCACTCAAAGAAAATTTTAATTTTATTTGTACTTTGAATAAAATTTAGATAGCAAAGAATTCTATTGTGATAAATTTTTCTAAGGATGAATCGACAAATAAAAAGCACAACATAAATAAACAAATAAACAAACAGAAAAGAAATACATAAAAACAAATATCTGTAACGAGTGTCATGTGAATACTTGATTAAAATAAAATTAAATTGAAAAAAATGAAAGAAAAAACTTATGAAAGTGACGTTATGTAATTAATTTAAAAAATTAAGGGTATTAAGGTCTTTTAAAACATTTTAAAATTTTTAATAGGTTCTTCCTCCTCGGCACCCCAAATTGGGGGTCAGAAAAGTGGAATTTCGGAGCATCAGAGTTAACTTTCTTTTCTCTTTCGTTAAATTAAAAATATTTGTCCAAATGAGAGAAGAGCTCACTCTCACCCTCTCAAACCCTAGCTTTACTTTACTTTCCCCAATTGGCCCTCAATCCAAACATAACTTAGGGTCACTTCAAATTCTAGAATTTTCTAAAAATATCACCATTAAAGAAGAATTAACTTTTATTTAGGGGTTTTTAATATAATTAATGGATTAAGTCAAGTGGATCATATATAAATTAATTATATAATATTTAAAAGTAAATTTAAAGTTTTAAAATTTTAACCTAAAAGGTCCTTCATATTTAAAGGCATTGTCCTAATTTTGTTATTTGTTTCTAAAAACAAATTTCATTAGCTTAACTTATGTTTTTAATTATAAATAAAAACTGAATTTTATCAATTTTTTTTCAAATTAAACACATAGAAGAAATCTTGAAAATATATAAAGAGAGTAATAATAATAATAATAACAACAACAACAACAACAACAACAACACCTTTGCAAACCCATATTAATAATTTTCTATTGAAAATGACCATTTATATATTATATCTAAGCAAATTAGAAAAAAAAATTGAAGATATCAAAATATAGAATATTAGAGGATGAAAGATATTGAAATTCCAGAAACTAGATGTATTTCTTCCATAAACTAAATGTATTTCTAAAATATGATCCTTAATTTTAATTTTTTTTAATGAACTATAAAAGAGGTTGTGGTATCTATTATTGTGCAATTAAATTTTCTTTACCCTTTAATTTATATTCTATTTTTTTTATTTTTTAATACTTCTTCTCCTCGGTATTGTTCCATTTGGATTTGGTTTATTTATTTTCTCTAAAAAACTTTGTGTATCATGTTATAATCTCATTAATTAAAATATTTTATTTCAAATTATGTCTATATGTAATATTGCCTTATAACTATCAAAATTGTAAAACAGAAGCAAAGCAAGGGAATTGTAAAAAAAAACAAAACTAGATGTATAATATTTTCCCAAGTGTTTCAATGAGAAAATTTAAATATTTTTTATTACATTTAAGTTTTTTTTATATTATTTATGATATTAATAATTGAAAATTTTTAATTGCATTTATTTATTTATGAATTAAATGTCTATAAGACCTTTGAAATCTAAGGTATAGAAGAGTTTCCATTGTAGAAGTTGTTTAATTATATCAATTGATATTACCTCAAAAACTCCTCACAAAATTTTAAAAACTCCAATACGAAACCGGGGAGAATGTCTAGTATCATTTAAAAATATGCGAACTACCATTAAATTTGTTCTTGTTTAAAATCAAATAAAATTATATGTAAATAATATCAACAATAAATACTCAATATATTAAATAAAAACACAAAAAAAGGGAAGCCAAAAAAAATTATAAGCAGTACATCACAACTCCAAACAAATATAATATTAATTAAAGTTCAACATCAATAATATTCAAAACAAACCATATATCAACACCAAATTCTTTAAAAATAGAAGCTTTCAATGTGATATTATGGTTGTTAGATTTTTATTAAAAGATTGTGATGTTTATTGGGTTGGTATCAATCTTCTCATAAAAAAAAGGAGACAATTTCCTAACTATTGAATCTTAATAGTACATTAAAAATAATTCAAAAATGGTATCATATGTGAAATTAGTTTAAAAAGAAAATTTATTTCAAAATAAGATTAAAACAAAATAAAATAAAATTTTAAATTATATAATTTAGTTTTAGTCACAAATTTATTGTTAAGTAGCATTCATATTCACATTCACCGAAAGAACCGGCCTCATATCACAATCCATGTGACATTCGGCAAAGACAACACACTATATAATTTTTTTTTAATAATACTTTCATAATTCTAAATATTCTTAACAATGAAATTAGAAAATGACATAAATTTGATTGAGCATGAAGGTTGTACACTCGATGACAAAATCAAATTGTGAATATAAATTTGAATTAATAAAACAAAAATCTAGACAATAAAAAACTGAGATTAAATTATAAGATGAAAAAAAATAATTTATTTATTTATTTATTTTAAATTTTCTTAAAGTTGAAGAGTTGAATTAATTCTTTCACACTCCAGAATGAAAAGAAAACTATATAATCCATAAAGAACAAATTTCATGTTTTAACTCTAATAAAATGACCTTTTTCTTCTAAACTCTTTATATATATATATATATATTAAATATTTGATTATATAGCGAATATATATACAAATATAACCACGGGCTCTATTCACATCCGGCCCATTATAAAATAAGCCCATCCATAGCCTATATAACCGCAAAACGACAAAAGAGAAGGCGTAGAAATTAATTAAAATCAAGCGTCCAAATATCAAATCCCGAGCAAAATAATAATAATAATAAAAAGAAGAAGAAAAAGAAAAAAAGAAAAGGCTCAAAATCGGAACCAATCGAATTCCTTTTAGTATTTCCCGTTTGGGCACATCGTTCGTTCCTTTGTCTTCTTGCGCAACGACCGCCGGAGATGCCATCGACGGCGGCCGGAAGCCGGCCGGAGGATCTGACGGCAAGGCTGGACAGAGCCGCCGCCGGAGAAGGGGAAGAGACGTTGCTGACGGTGCTGAGAGAGGTCAAGAACCAGATCATTGGGAACAAGACGAAGAAGCTCGTTTACCTCCATCTTGGCGCGGTGCCTCGCATCGTCGCCGCCCTCGCGTCTGCCCGGGACCCCGCTGTCATCGTTCAGGCAGCGGCGGCCATCGGTAGCTTCGCTTGTGGGGTGGAGGATGGTGTCCCGAGCTGTGATCGATGCTGGCGCTGTGCCCTGTTTGATCGCTGTGTTGTCCCATGCCAATGATAAGGTGATTGCTTGAGGTTTGATTTCTTGTTTTGATGATCTTGTTTTTCTTTTACTGCGTTTTCTTATTATGTGTTTGGTTTTCTAGGACTTGAATTTGTGCTTTGTCTGAGGGATTTAATTGCCATAAATTTGCAAATCATGATAGAGAGATTGTGACATTAAGATTTTCTCTGTCAAACACGAATTGGGAATTGGAAATTAGAATTTTATGTCAATAGAAATGTATTTGCTTGACGGGGATGACTATTGTGGAGGTAATTGGATGTCTCATACTTTGAATTTGATCAAATTACATGCATTTTTTTGTCTTTATTGCACTACGGACAGAGATTTGTGTTGCAATGGTCGAGCATTTGCTTTTATGTTTCAAGATGATAATTTGAGCCGCTTGCTAGTCTTATTTGGCAAGGATTATGTGGTTCTGGAGATTCAGGTTGGAATGCCTTTAGGATGTAGTTAAGTGGCAGGAAAGTAAAGCTGGAATGGAATATGAACAGTTTGATTTGGTATCTTTCATAATTTCTCTCTTTAGCATTTCACTGTATGCCACATACACACTGACTCGGTAATTCTAATCTGCACCCATAGGATGAATGCCATTGATTGTGCAAGTTGCATTGCTTTGATTAGCCTGCTCTTTTGAGTAGATTGCATTTAGAAAAATAAAACTTTAGCATTGTAATTATTGATATCATTCTCCAAATGCTTGTCTGAGTTTTTAAGGTAATGCAGGTTGTGGATGCTGGTGCACGCTCACTCAGAATGATCTTCCAATCAAAGTTGGCACCAAAATATGATTTTCTTAAAGAGAAAAACATGAAGTTTCTTATTTCACTTTTGAACAGTGAGAATGACAATGTGATTGAACTTGCTGCTAGTATTGTGGCACACTCTTGTGAGATAAATGCAGAGCAAAAGGCACTCTGTGATGCTGGGGCTTTGCAGAGACTTGCCAATTTGCTTGAAGGGTCTTCAAATCAAAAGGATGCCTGTTTAGATTCTATAGCAGCAATAATCAGGAAGAACTCTGAAGTCGGTATGCATTTTGCAAGCATTGGCACTGGGAAAGCTTTGAATTCCATAGTTAAGTTGATAAAGGACAGGAATCCTCGAACTAGATTACTTGCCTGTGTATGTGCGATCTCTATTGGGCATGCATCACCTTACTATGTGCAAGACTTGCAGACTAGAACAAAAATGATGCTGATATTAGTTGAGCTTCTTGAGGAATCCGGTAGAGTTGGAGATGATGCTCCATTTGCCCTGTCAGAGTTAATTTTGGATGATGAGGAGTTACATAAGCAGGCTATATCTGTGAATGTTGTTGAAAAAATTTGCGATTGCTTGCATAAGTATTTGATAGAGCCCAGACGGCTCCATGGGATTTTGCTTGTATTTGCCGAGCTTTGCTCAAGACTAGAAGAGTGCAGATGTCTGCTTATGTCACAACAGGTTCGTTATTTAGTATGGTAGTTGGTTCAAGCATATGTGATGTCTTTACCTCCTCTTATTATAAATGGCTTTTACAAATTTTCCTTAAAAGATTGTTCTGAGCTTAGATGTAAAAAGCATAATTCATATGGCATAATTGCTCGTGTATTTATTCTTTAAGTGCGTAGGTACTTGTTGCATTCATGCAGCTTTACATATAGCTCAGTAACCAATAATCTGATATATGATCATCTGGTAATTCATTGATGCGAGGTATGCTTATGATAAATAGGTATATAACTGATAGGGTTGTGTATGTCTTAAAAAGCTCAAGCTAATTCTAACACAATTCACTTGAATGAGCCAAGTTATATTTGAATTGGTTTGTTATAAACTTATAATTGGAATCTAAAACTTGATGAACCAAACTCAGCACTTCTCACTAATGGGTTATTCACCTGACAACACTAGACTTAAAAGTCACCATGCTGGAATGTTGAACATATGTGGAATTGCAATGAATGACACGTAATATGCCTCTTAAATGTATTGATATTTTGTGTTATTTGCTGAAGTTTGGCATTTTTTTTCATAATAGAATGGCTAAGATGTTGAAATTGTAGTATCTAATAATTCTACATTTCTTCTAAACCAACTGGACAGGTATTGGATACGCTTGTCAATGCACTCAAACATGACTGTCCTGATGTACGTGCTGCGGCATGCACTTGTATAAGGAGCCTCTCGCGGTCAGTGAAGGTTCGTAATATGGTTATTCTCGTGTTGTAAATCATCTGCTTGACTTCGTAGGAGTTAACTATGTTTTGTTGTAGAATTTGAGTGCAGGCCATCTGTCCAGTGAAAGATTCGTTGTTCCCCTAGCTCACCTTTTGCATGATACTTCAACATCGGTGCAGGTATGCATTTCATCGTATGGCTCTAACTCAAAGACCTACCTTAGTTTTGAATAAAAGATGCTAGATTATTGTCATCGCTTCACTATTGCCATGTTGTCACTGCTGTTACCAACTAGTGTGATAATTCCCAGGGAAGTGTTCATTCTAAAATTATGTATTTTCTCATTGATATAGGAAAATCTGGCTCCATTTTAA
This sequence comes from Dioscorea cayenensis subsp. rotundata, assembly GCF_009730915.1. Lineage (NCBI taxonomy): Eukaryota > Viridiplantae > Streptophyta > Magnoliopsida > Dioscoreales > Dioscoreaceae > Dioscorea > Dioscorea cayenensis. Next base: position 86,128 of record NW_024087753.1, read on the forward strand.
CAACATGAGATATATTTAACTAGAGTATCAATTTATTTTTCTAGAATCCAAGAGAAAAAGATTATACTATTTTTCTGGAATTCAAGAGAAAAAAAATTATACCTCAGTCCCTTTAATTAATGTTGGCGAAACCTTGATGTACAACTTTTGTGGAAGCTTCTGCTGATCTATTTTTGGTTCGTTTATTTTCAGGTTGCAGCTCTTGGTGCTATTTGCAATGTTGCTGTTGATTTTGCAGCTAAAAAGTCTGTCTTTATCCAGTCTGGATGTGTTAAACAGCTTGTTCAGTTATCTAAATCTATGGATTCAAGACTAAGGTTAAAAGCAATATCAGCTTTAAGGAACCTAATGTTTCTTGCTGACGCATTTGCTAAAGAAAGCATTATTCAGGAGCTAACAATATCTACAATTGCTAGTCTAATATGCGGTAAGCATTTGGTATTTGATGGCCTAATAAGTTTAAATACTTATCTTGTAGATATCAAGCCAGAGTAAAATAAAGCCAGATACAACATATAAGTTTCCTGCTTCCAATATTTTCATCTTGATATATAATTAGGGCATATGGAAGAGTAAAATAAAATTAGTAGATGTTTCAGTGTATTGCTCATTTTATGATATAATGTAAATGTACTCAAACCAGTTTCTCAAACAGATAGAAGATAAACCAAATGAACCTTACAATCTCCATTATAATGAAGTGGACCACATTTAGATTTAAGACAAATGTTCATCTAATTTTAAATGCCCATGATGATCAAACCTTGAGTTTGTTGTAGCTCTTGTTGGTACCTTTTGGATGATGCTTATGAACTGCTCCATTATGTTGTGTAGACCTGGTTGGCAACATGGTTGTTGAAGATGATAAAACCATTACATATCCACTAGATTCTTTTCTGCTGAATCTATTTGGAAAGAAGATGAATAGAACTTCTCAATGTTACTTAATTCTGTTTTTACAGCAAATCTTATATTGACATTTGAATCATAGATTTAGTTAGAAGAGAGCTCTTCTTGGATTGAGTTGAAGGCTTTGAACTATATAAAACCAAGAAATGTTAGATCGAAGGTGATTTAGTTGATCACAGATTATTGTATGCTACAGATTCTGAGACTGATATCCAACATCAAGCTTTGGCCCTTGTCACCAATCTTGTAGATGGAAATGTGGATGCCGCTGAACATATTTTTGCAGATGATGGTTTAATTATTAATGCTGTTGTCAGACAGTTGCACAGTGCTTCCTCTGCAGAAATATGCATTCAGGTCAGTATTGCATGAGTCCTAGTCTCTTTTGAAAGTTATTTTGTATCGGATAACACGGATGACATGAAATTGTTTGATTATTGTGAAGTTCATTGTACAGAATGCAATACTCATCATGCAATTTATGTATGATTTTCTGCATCATTTGAGTATCATGTTTCTGATGTGTTTCACCCTAAAAATACTTCTCTGTGATTCTTTCTTCTCATGGTCTCTTGTCATTGCTGTTTTCTAGGGAATGCTATTGCTTAGCAACATTGCAGCTGGGGTTGAATCTCATAAAGAAGCAGTCATGAGTTATTTGGTTTCATCCCAAGACGATAAATCCTTACCTTTTATAACTAGGTTTTTGCAGAACAAGGACAGTTTGCTGCGGACAGCTGCTGTGTGGTGTATAATCAACCTAACTTACCAAGACGGTCCAGATTTGTCGACTCGGATTGCAAGATTACGTTGTGCAGGCATAGTATCTCAAATAAAAACTATGATCAATGATCCCTGCTTGGACACAAAGGTGTCTTTCACTATACTCTATCCTTGTTCATTTTCTAGTTAACTCCAAATATTCTCTGCCACCAATATCTAAAGTTTGATGTATTCTACTGCAGTATCGAGTCAGAACAGCTCTCGAGCAGTGCATGACTTTCGAGGACAACATGCCATGATCCCTTGTTTTGATGCTTTCTGTTTTGTACCATGCCTTACGGGTTTTAGATAAGAGCGGCGATGCAGGGTAAATGTTTTAAGAAAGCTCACAATTACTTTCAGACTTCAATGCATGCCGGGATCAATACAGGCAATGCGTATGACTGACTATCGAACCGAATTTTTCTTTTGCAGGCAAAGCCCGGACTTGACGCTTTAAGGTGTTGTTCTCTTCTCGGTTTTATGATTATCTGAGATTTAATCTTATGCTTTGTTTTGTACTAAGAAATTTTCTAGTGTCTTATATATCTCAATCGCGCCGTGTATTATTATGTCTTACATGTTGTGTCCTTTTGTATCAATATAATTCGACCTTATATCTTCGGCAACAGTGGAACCTTCTGGACATCTGCTGTTATGTATCGTCGTCTAGCATTATAAACTAAACAAATTGCAGGCTCTGCAATTTTGTTCAAAATCTGAAGATTGTCCAAGGATTTCTTTTGTTTCTTATGTTTTATCAATCCAAATGTGTTATTTCATTTTATATTTAGCCATTTAGATATAATATCCGAATTAGTCATTCTATTTTTGTCTTCTCTTCTGGTCTCTCTACTCAGAAATGCTTTCAACTAATCCTTCTACTCTTGAAAATAGACATACTGAGTCCTTTAACTCTTGAAAATGAGTCAATTAGCCCATACATTTTCAAAAGTAGAGGGACTAGTTAGAAAGAGACTAAGAGTAGATGTACTAAGTGGGCCATTTCTAAGAGTAGAGGGACTAATTTGGAACATTCCTGAGTAGAGAGACTAAAAAGAAAGAAAAATAGAGATATGTTTTTATTTTTAAATTTTGTACCATAGGTGCTAGTAGGAATTGGATTGAAAGATTGTGATTTATTTAGTTATTGTGCAGAACATGATTGAAATGTTGAGATTCAAATAGTGTGTTCCATTTTTTATTGAACGGTTGTGATTTATTTAGTTACTATACAAAAATGATTGAATTAATATATTTTGGATATTTAAGTAGTTGGACTTAAGTATCTAAGTATTGAGTATATGTTTGTTGGATTTTGAACTAATATATTTTGGATTTAATTCAAGTTTGTTGTCATTGTTGATTCATGGATTTTGTATAAAAGTGGGTTAAATGGGTTGTGTCATTTTACATGACCCAAGTATAAAAGTGCTAAGTGGGTTAAGCGAATTAAATTGGTCATATCATGTTACACGCTTCATATATGGGTCATGTATGTTTTTAGGAAGTCAGACACGATTAGACACATTTACCCGAATTGCCACCTTAATATATTCTCTCAATTAAAAGCACATGTCATATTATATAGAAGTAATAATTAGGGCCTGTTTAGATTAGCATACATAAATATTTTTTTTAAATACTTTTTAAATAAATAAATAAATATATATATTTTTTTTTACAAATATGAGCATGGCAACCAAAAGTTGACATGTGCTGATTTTCTACATGTACCACACTTATTAACTCTACGTCATATAGTCTGACATAGCGAAAATTCGATCCTGATAACATTAGACTAAAGTACTGTTTGCCAAAGAATTCTAATATATTCTTCTATATATATATATATATATATATAAATATATAAATTCTAAAAACATCCATATATCAACATTAGATTTGAACCAACTACGGTATATTATCTAGTGAAGTGTGAACAATAATATACACAATATTCATCAATGTAAACAATAATGAAGTGAACAACATTCATTAACAATATCACACATAATATTATAATATTATGAATTCACCATAACTTGTCTCTGCCTTTTTATTTATTTTTTGTTTTATTTTATTTTATATTTTCTGCAGACACTGCGAATATCCGCAGAAAACAAATTACCATTATATATATATAATATAATAATAATTATTATTATATAGAATGAGAGATAGAAAAAGAACCTCAAGGATTTCAGCCACCACCACAGCCAATGGCAAGCTTTTTTTATCCATCGTCATCTTCAATTCTTCATTGAAGATGATGATTTCAGAGCTTTATCTCCGCCGTCACCGTCGCTCGCCGTCCATGTTCCGGCGGTTGAGCCCGGTGGAGGTGAAGAGAGCTCCTCACCACCTTCATCTCCTCTAAATATCCCAACTTAAATTTAGATGAAACAAAAAACATCATTAATTATATATGTTGATATTTATCAATAATGTATATATGCAAGATCATGTATTAATTCTTGTTTGTATTAATAATTCTTCAACACAAAAAAAAAGAGTGATTTATTTTAATATAATAAATAATAATAATAATAATAATAATAATAATAATAATAATAATAATAATAATAATAATAATAATAATAATAATAATAATAAATTTTAACTTCTCACAAACTCAAATCTCTCACCAGTTTTTCACTTCACTTTGTTTCAAGAAATACAAAACAAAATTATAGAAGATGTGTTTATTATAAGTTTGCATGAAGATGAACATAGACATACATATAAAATGAAAAAAAAAAAAACACTTATTTCTTCAAAACTTTATTCACATCCATCTAATTAATATGATATCAAAGCTTTACCAAAAGGTCAAGACCGTCCAAACGAGAGAGAATATGAGGTTCACTTGATGAAGTAGCCATTTCACTCTCTCTTTGCCACCAAAAAATGATACCAGTTTCAAGTGAAAGAGATGAACTAACTATATATATATATATATATACATAGATAAGATAAGGATAATATATATATATATATATATATATATACACACACAAAAGTGCTTATGTGTCATTTGATAATAAGAAAATAGAGCTAATTATGGCATAACAAAACATTGTTATTGAATATCATTAATTCATTAATCCAACAAAACAAAGATATTCAGAAATTGGATTTCAGACAGAACACCATATATGTTCACACCAGCACAGTTTTGATGGTGAAAGGCAATCAAACCTATGAACATATATTGCTTCAAAGCAAACAAGTACTACAAATGAGACTTTCAACAACAAACAAATGATAACTTCCGGCAAGGTTTCTTCTAACACTAAGCCGACATCGAATATATACAGCCAAAAGCTTGACAGCAATCCATCGCCTTCTCTTTTTCTCATTATACGACATGAGCTGATCGACGGAACATGAAAACCGAAGCGAGCAGGAAAGAATTGAGACACTTCCGAAAGAATAAACCAAAACGAAAGGAAAAATAACCGGCATTGGTTTGTCTTCTCATCTGCCTTCATTCTGTAGCTGCAACGATCCGTCCTTCATCAGCTTCAAGCTGAGGTTGTTGAACCGTTCGCGAGAGTACTGTCTCGAAGCCTTTCGCCAATCTGTTCCTGCCTTCATCATTGCTGCAAACTCATCGTAACTGATTTTTCCGTCCTGCAGAAGAGAATGGCTAAATTTAGCTTTTCACAAATGGAATGTATGTGTGAGGGTGTAATTAAATGGGTAGATTAATAAACCTTGTCGGTATCAACATCACGGATAATGGCGTTGATGACTTCCTCATGATTAGCTTCCAGATCATCAGCTAAACATTCCCTAAGCTCTTCAATTTCGATGTACCCACTCTTGTCCCGGTCAAAGTATGAAAAAGCTTTGTGTAGGTGCTCGTCATTCCCTATCTTTCTAAGATGAATTGATACGGCGACAAATTCTCCGTAGTCCAATGTCCCATTGCCATCAACATCAGCCTGCCATTGCAATGGTTAAAACAGCTCGATCAGAACAAATATGCTGTTTCTTAGAATAATGTATGCATCTAAAAGGAATAAAACAAACAGAAGAACAAGAAGAATATTGACTTGTATGAAACTTACAGCGTCCATTAATATCTTAGCATCGGCATCTGCAATCTGGTGCCCAAGCTTATGCAAACCATATTTCAACTCTTCGAGCGTTAGCCTTCCGGTGTTGTTTATGTCCATTGACTGAAACATTTCCTTTATACCTGCCGCTTCTTCCGCAGATAAATGCTCAGCAACCACCTGAACAAAATCACAACATTATTTGACTTTTGCATTTCTCGGAACATGGTCATGCTAATAAGTGTTATGTATTTGTTGAAGGAAATTCGAAACTTACCCTGAGAGCTCGTTTTTTGAACTTATTCATAACAGAGAATTGCTGCAGTCTCGCTTTAACAGTCTCACCAAGAGAAACATTTGGAGCCTTTTTAGCATTTTGCAACCAAGGATGATCTGCAGCAGCAAAACAAAAGAACAGAACAATGATGTCATAACAATGACCAACAAAAGGGTACAACCCAAAGACAAAAAAGAATGATGACAAATACTATGTCTGCTTTGGATTGTTGATTTGCAAGACACAAAAACAATGTTTTGTCGTTCTAACAGAACCAACAATCATTGTTAATTTCTATATATTTCTCGTAAAATAGAGGCTTTTTGAAGCACATTTTTCATTATAATCCATGTGTTCTATCAATACATTTCAATTGAGAGAAAAATGTAGAGAGCCAGCAATTACCAAGTACTTCTTGAGCAGTTAACCTTCGTTTGGGATCTGGATCAAGCATTCTTTTAACAAGGTCCTTAGCATTATCAGACACTTTAGGCCATGGATCTCTTTTGAAATCTATAACAGAGCGAATAATTGCTTGCGCAACTCCCTGTTCAGTCTCTGCATAATGAGGAAAAAGACTGAGAAACTTAAGATGATAAATAAATTAAGACTTCAATTAACTATTAAAGAAACTCTATCTACAAAGGTAATTTTGTTGAATGTCACACAACTCAAAATCCTCATATATTTATCAAGAATTTACCTGCCCAAAATGGCGGAACACCGCATAGTAGAATGTACAAGATAACTCCAGCACTCCATACATCGACTTCTGGGCCATAATTTCGTTTAAGAACCTCTGGTGCCATGTAATAAGGACTACCAACAATCTCAGTGAAGCGCTCACCTTTGATTCAAGAAGAAATACAGTGAAAACAATGAAAGAGGCAAGATTCCAGTGTGCTTAGAAAAAGAATGGCATTGGGTGAATCAAAGGATCAAAAGCACTATTAAGTTATTTGCTTTTCCGAAGGACATATGACTCCTTACAGAATATGCATACAGAATAAAGAAATTTTGCATACTAGGGATTGGAATTTGTTAAACATTAAGAGCCAAGATCATACCAGGTTTGAAAAACACAGACAAACCAAAATCAATAGCCTTGAGCGCAGCAGTTTCCTTCTTGTTTGCAAACAAGAAGTTCTCAGGTTTGAGGTCCCGATGCATCACTCCATGCTTGTGGCAATTCTGTGAAGTACAAATGGCAAAATTGGTAATGTTATTTTCTCAATATGTTTGTTAAAAGAAGGAAAGAAAGAAAAAAACTCCATTTAGAGCCAACAAGACGGAAATCAAGTCTAATTAAGTCAACAAAATACGAGTGTATATCTCCATTGTTAGTGTACTGCATAGTGGCGACAAAATTCATTTAACTCGCATGGTAACATTAATATGGAAAGTACAAATGGTGCAACTAAGGCATCCAATTTAATCAAGCACCTATATGAAAGACCTCATGAAATTTAATTATCAATCGCTAAGATTAATAACCCCAGAAACTCATAAACAATAGTATCACTATGAAATAATCAACAGGAACACTATAAACAGGACACACATGACAAACACAAGATGCGCAAACGATAAATCAGCAGTTGATTTTTTGAAATCCTAATTTGATAATAATAACATGTAGATATGTTACTGATCAATAAAACTACAATATAAGAGACAATCATATCCACAACCACAATCAGAACATATAGTTAGAAGATTGGAAAACCAAGGAAACAAAAACCAAAAAGTCAACACCATTCCAAGAATAAACAAACCAAAAAGCTCAAACCAAATTGAACTAAATGGAAACAAACATCAATAAATGTATCAAAATATTAAAACAAGCATCCTCAGCAAATCAAAATCAAACTGGCAAACCAAATTTCCAAAAGCTCAAGCAGACATCTTTATCAAAAAGCAAGAGAAACAGAGAGAGATGTTTATAATACCTGAACAACCTCAACGATGGTCTTGGTGACGATGGCAGCAGCACGTTCAGTGTAGTGGCCCCGGGCAACAATCCGATCAAAAAGCTCGCCGCCCTCACACAACTCCATGACCAAATGCACGGCGTTATCATCCTCATAAGTATCCTTTAACCGGACGATATTTGGATGCGCCGGCAAGTGCCGCATGATGTCAACCTCCCGGCGAACATCCTCAATGTCAACAGCCGTCCTCAGCTTCTTCTTAGAGATGGATTTGCACGCCAAGGACTCACCACTGCTCCTATCGGTGCAGAGATACGTGATGCCAAACTCGCCGCGCCCCAACTCAAGCCCGAGCTGGTACCTCGCCTCGATATCCTGGCCAGTGGGATCCTTGAGCACCGTCAGCTTCGGCGCAGGCTCCTTATTGTATTCCACGGAGAAAGGGTTCGGCTTCTTGCCCTTCCTCGCCTTCCTCTCCGGATCCACAGGTGCGGCACAGCAATTCCCCATGAAAACCAACCAAAATTGCAATCAAGATCGGAGCTTTCCGAGCTTCCCTGGAAGGAGAGATGGAGATCTCAATGAATCAGGGCAAAAGGAGGGAGCTTGATGGGATTGGGAGGAGGAGAAGAGGAAAGATTAGGGATTTAAAAGGGTTAATGGAGCAGAGTTGGAGATGAAGAGAAGAGAGGGTCAAAGTTTTGTCCTAAAGACTCCATCTTTGTGTCCCTCTCTCTCTCTCTCTCTCTCTCTCTTGTGATTGGAAGACAAAAGGAAAAGGGGAGGAAAAACATTGGGAAAATGCCATACAATTATTTATTTATTTATTTATTAATATTTATTATATATATATATATATATTTTAGATTAAAAAAATATTTTAAAAAAAAGGATTTTTAAAAAAAACTATTTAAAAAAAAATATTTGGAGAACACACCCACAAAGAGTGGAGATGCCAAAGAAAGGAGGAGGACAAGGACATGGTTGTTAGACATGCTTTTTATCTATTTCACATGAAAGAGAGGAGAGAGAAATTTTTATTTATATATATATATATTAAATATTTTTGGAATTTTAGACAATTAGATTTTTTTTTAATTTTGTGGGCTATTATGAATTTTTGGTTTTATTAAATAAAATTGATTTAAGTTAAAGTTTATATAGATGGTGATTATAAATTCAACCAATATAAGTGTTTTTTTTTTAATATTTACTAAGTTGTTGAATCAGAAAATATTATAATAATTTTTTAATTAAATAAAATTCACAGACAAAAGCTTGGTTTAAAAAAAATTCACAAGATCATCCAAACATTATGGAAAATCTCATTTGAAATATTTATCTAAAAATAAATAATTTTGCAAATTTAAATAATTTGTTTTTTTATATAAAATTAATGGATTTTTATGTATTGGCAGGAAGCAAAGAGGAAATGTCATTTTTTTCATGTGTTTGGGGGTGATGAAACATGAATTGAAAGCTACTTTTTTTAGAGTGGAGGCATAGGGGCAACTAAGGGGTCTTATAAATCAATAACCTTTTTCTATATATATATATATATATATATATATTACCCAAATTTAATTTAATAATTTATATTTGAATATGTACTTCTTTAATTCACAGTTTTCTGTATTTGTATTTTAAAAAGTATTAACTTTTTATTTTATGGATTTAACTTGAGTCAATAGAATTATAAATTTCAAGCTTAGAAGGAAAATATGTTTTTTTTTCTAAAAAAAAAAAAAAGCAATTAAGATTGCATGTTTTAGAGTGCTTTCAATTTATTTATTTATTTATTTAAATGTAATAGTAAATCTATTTGTTGAAATAAGGGCAATCAATTTCAAATAATAATAATAATAATATAAGTTTAGATATGGTGATACTTCAAATAATATTATTAAATTTAAAATTTGGTGAATCATGTAAATATGGTAGCGAATCCTATATATAAAATGATCCATAAAACCATATGTAAAAGAATTTGAAATTTATAATTTATGAAATTAATTATAAATAAGCACATTATTGAGTTCTCGTAAATCATTCAAAATCATAATTTTTATAGTCAAAACCTTTTCTATCACTCTCATGTTCTTCTATCATGTTATGACAAGTCATAATTTTTTTATCAGAGACATAGTTATTATTGAAGTTTGAAATATATGTATATATATATATATATATATATGAATTTATGTCTTTTTCAACTTGATATACAACTTCAAGATTTTAAGCGTGGCAACAAGCGCACCACCATGTATATTTAATAATCTAAAAATATTACCGGCAAATTATCTCTAGCTAGCCATTCTTTTTTTATCCAAAAAGTTAAATACAATTATATTTTGAAATCTTAATTCACAACAACATATAAGAGATACCTATCTCATAAAAAACATATCTCTTTTATCAGTAGAATTTGACTTTAGAAGCACCCCCTCCCTTTTACTTTTCTCTCTCTCATTTTTATTTTTAGTTTTTTAAAAATATCAATCCTTTTTCCAAACTAATACTATAGTCTAAAATATAATATTTTGAAAAAAATATTTACAAAAATTTTATTATTTGACCTATTAATATTATACAAAGTAGTTTATCTAGTAAAATTTTTTTTTTCTAAAATCTATTATTTATCCCCTTTGTTTTTTTTACAAATTAATTTATACAATATAAAAATTATATTTTTTAAAAAATTTTGTTAAAATTTATTATTTGACCCTGACTTTTGTAACTATAATATAACACATAAAAAAATATAAAAATATTTATAAAAATATATTGTTTATGTACTTGGTCGATCTTTTAAAAAATTATAAGCTGTCTTTTATAATCTTTATAGCCTCTCATTGTTTTTTTGTTTTTATTTTGTTAAACTGGATGGATCGAGACAGAGTAACGATATTATTTTGACTCAATCTACAATATTATATATATATATATATATATATATATATATATATATATATATATTGATTTTTTTATAGGGAACATTCAAAATTTGTTTTTAATTCTTTGAGTCAAGCACCCCTTCATATTCCTCCTAGTTCCGCCACTGCCTTCAAGCATTTATTAATAACAGTGTTTTTCTTGGACATAAAATAACATTTAAAAGTTTAATCGAGGGAAATGGGAATTTAAATGCTAATGGCAATTTTTGGCAAATTATGAGGTTCATAAAATAATTGTGTTTAAGAAACTATGTAGGTAAAAATGTAATATTGAATAATTGTTAGGGACGTATGGAAAATTCTTTAATTTATTTTGAAATTATATTCCTAATTTAAGTAATTAAAAAACAATTATAGGGTTATCTTTCCTTGTGGGACAAACCCAAGTCCAAATTTGACTAGGTCCATTTACTTATATTTGGACTTTGGCAATGTATTCATATAATTAAATAAATAGATAGATAATAAATCTAATCAAAACTAAATTAGTGAAAAACCCAAACAAAAGAAAGATTTTCCCTTTGATTAGGCCATTTCCAACCATGTTGGCTTGCAACCTTTGTGTGTGTGTGTGTGTGTGTGTGTGTGTGTGTGTGTGTGTGTGTGTGTGTGTTTTAATATCTTTCTATTTTTTTTTGATAATTAATATAAAATAAAAAATTTCTGTAGAACTGACCAAATTTTTATTTAATCAATATTAATCAAATTAACTATATAAAATAATTTTTTTATATTTATTTAGAAAAATTAAATCTCCCACATTTTAATAAATGATTGGATTAAAATCATAGTTAATATTTTTATTTTGAAAAAATACTTTAAATTTATTCGATTTGTTCTTGCACAAAATGGCAAGATATTCCGAAAGGCAGAAACTAAATAAAAGTAAAATAATAAATAAATAGAAGATATATAATGATAATTTAAATCAAATTTTTTCAATATGGTATTAAGTAAAAATCTCTTAAAAAAATCTAATAAGTGTTTTCATAATTAACCAACATGTTAACGTTTTCTTGATCTATTATTGTCTGGGTCCATTGTACATGTGTTTGACTCGTGGTGTGAGAGTTCATGAGATAATTAAAAAGTCTGCGTGTGCGTCAGACTAAGTTTATCTTTTTTTTTAAAAAAAAAAAGAAAAAAAATAAATTACCAACCATATGAGTAAACACAACATCCAAAATAAAATTCACCACCTAATGATTCTCAATCAAGTAACAATGCATCAATCAAAACAAATAAAACCCAACTCATAAACAACAAAGAAAATATAAATATATTTGTTAGCCTACAGGTGGTGCCTCATACCTAGTCAAGAAGACACTACTCTTATTTATCATTTTTATTCATTCATCCATTCATACGAGTTCACTACTTATTTAATATTTTTAAATAATAATAACAATGAATAAATAAATACAAGTCCAAGTGGAATATGGTCCTTATCCTTATGGCTTATTGAAAAGAAGAGTCAAACATCATTCATACTATTCCATGGTTGACCGCCAATGTTGACTCATCATAAGTTGACTTATTCTCTCAATTAAAGTTCATCAAAGGCCATGAACCGGCCGGGATGGGAATGTACCTCCACGCCCGAAAGTTAATATTATTATAATATGGAGAATTTATTTTGTATAAAATATAGAGCAATTTTGTGTTATATAAAAGATTTCAATTAAGTAAATTAATATCATTAATATTAACTAAAGAATAATTAATAATAATTATTATTAATTAACAAAATAAGAAAAATAATAAAAAATAGCATAAGAATTCTTGCTGAAAGAAAATGTCCTTTTATTAAAAGTTTGGTCAAGTTTGAAGGCTCAGAAATTTTGAGAAAATATCCTTTTATTATAAAAAATCTATTGTCTTCTCTAAAAATTTACTCCTATAACAATTTTGATGTTATATGTTTCCAAAAACATATTTCTATTTGTCTAATTATCATCATAAATTTTAGATTGTTAGGTATATAGTTATGTGGACAAAATATAACTTGAACTTATATATATATATATGATTTTAAATTTTAGTTATGTAAAAAGGTTCATAAACCTACAAAAATTATTATCAAAATTTTGGTGGTCATATAAAATGTGGAAGTATTTCTTTTTATATTTTTGACAATTATTTAATAATAAAAATAGTTAGTACTTAAAAAAAATATTGACATATAAAATTTAGATTTTGCATTGTTTAGTATACAAAAGAATGTTGTTGTCTTGTTCCTCCAAGACAAATACATTCATTTTCTTATGAAGAAACCATATTAAGAATAAATCTAATGTTATTTGAATACATGATAAATTTATTTATTTGATCATTAATAACCATATGAAGGAGGTGATGGTGCCATTCATGTGGAACTATGTGATTAATATAGTTCTTTGTGGGATAGTAATTAAATTTATATTAAATCATGTTCTTCTCATGCTTTAGTTGAACAAAATCATGTTTTTTTTTTATTGAATATTTTTCTGTTTTCCAGTATACAAAGTTGATTCAAGATGACAAATTATTTTTGTGGAAAGATTAATTTATAGCCAAAGAGTTTTTAGTCCATTCATGACTAATTTTGATTAAGTAAAACCTTTTTAAAAAAAATTTTTGATTACATAAAAAAATTATAATTTCCATGATTTACACATAGTCTTACATTTTTTTTAAAATATAATTTACATGACTAAACATATTTTAAAAGATATTATACTAAGAAAATCCCAAAAATACATATATAAAAAAATGGACTAATTTTATGTTGAAAATAGCACATTTAGGAATGCATCTAGAAATCAAGACTTAGTCCTACAACAATTCAATCCAATGATCAATAATTAATTTTGGTTTATAAATTACATACAATTTAATTGATTGGAGAGTGGATAATAAGGTCAGTCAATTGTTTTCATAGAATATAATCCAATTGATTGGACTCTTGATTTTGGACTAACCAACAATAGAAATTCTTTATTAGATATTCTTGCATCTCTTGACTAATATATATATATCTTGTTAGGTTATGCTTAAAGATAAATAACTGATATAGAACAAAAAAATAAAAAAATAAATAAATAAGGTAAAAGAATTTATGTGGTATGGACAATTTGAGTCATTTGACCTATACCCCTCGATATAGAATAATCTTATTTTTTTTTATAAGTGATACAAAAAGAATTATAAATCCCTAAAATCGTAGTTGTATATATATAGCCAAAAACCATATTGATTTGATTTAATCTGAATTATATTATAAAAAATAAATTGCCTTATGCTCAGTAGCTTCTGCAGATAAACCTAAAAAAAAAAAATCTCTTTCAAGTTAAACTCTTAATAAACGGGTTAGGTCACTAACTCAACTAAGTCACAAAAAAAATTAAAAGCACATTATATATATATATAATTATTTAAAAGTTATAAACAAGAAAATATATTTGTTTGTGTAACATATTATTAGTTTTTATTACTAGTGATGATTTAAAATTAAATTAATTAAATTATTATTAAAGAGGCTTTATTTGGATTTCATGAGGTGAATAAAACTTAGTCCAAACTCAACTTTATTCTAACTTGAGTTGAGCTCGAGGAGACGATTGAGTCTAGGCCTAGAGCTTTGATGATGAGCAAAACCAATTCTTAATTAATAACTAATTATATTATACTAATTTAATGCCAATATATATATATACTTAATATAAAACTAATTATATTATTTAATAACTATAATATTAAAAAAAAACTCTCACTGAGCGCCATTTGAACAAGCTTTTATCATTTGAGTTTGGCTCATTTAATAACTAAACCTAATACTATGACTCAAGAACAGCTCATTTCATTAATTAAACAAATTGAACCAGTCAAAACTTGAACTTAAAGATTTAAAAAGTTTGAGAAATAAACTTGTAATGATGTGGTTTTACATTAAATATAATCAATGAAATCTTCTTTGTTTAATCCATTCATTACAAGTACTCAATGAAGTCTTATTAAGAAGGTCAAGATGTTTGTGATCAACCAAATAACTTATTGAATGCAATGTATTACTTTTTGACTTGAATAGTTGGGTTGGCAAAGTTGCAAAAGCCATTCAATAATCTCTCTTCCACAAAGTTGCCTTAAAAGAAATTTTAATTAAAAAAAAAAACATCTTGCTAATTATGTTTCTATATATGTTATATTTTTTCTGCTAGCTGACCCATTGGCTTACATTTTTTTCATTTCTTTTTATTCTTATAAAATGAATATCATCACTGCTAGAGTTAAGAGATCTGAACTTCTAATAACTTCAGAAACAGTGTCATTGTATTTTCATTTCATTTCTGACCACTTCCACTCAGCAAGTTCATTTCACTGTAAATGAGGAAATGTTAAAAAGTGGAAAAAAAAAATGCCACTTTTCCTAAAATAGGAGAAAGTGATATTACTTTCACAACTTCTGATGTTTATTTGTCAGAAAGTGAAAATAGAACTGAAAGATTTAGGTGTTGGATGAAGTTCTATAAGTTCAAAAAAGATTTTAGAAATGAAAAGAAGTTAGTTTTTATAGATTGACTTACTTCTCCTCACTTTAGTAAAAAAAACATTGAAATGGGCTTAGTTCAAAATTCATTTCAGTATAAATGAACACTAGAAATGAGGGAAGTTAGACCACTTCTCTCCATTTCTCCTCACTTTTCTTGAAATAAACCCTCATGTGAGCACTTACTAAGAATCCAGAATAGACCAAATAGTGCTAAGCCAATTGTCTTGGCTCAATATTCACAAGTTAGAACTGGGTGTCCCTTTTCAAAGATTTAATTAGATATTATTTGAATCACAATGCTTACTTCTCATTCATCAATCAAATTATTGCACATCCACCAAATTGGAAAGGCAAAGATATATGCAATACTATAATCATTTGATTCATTTCAAGTATATATATATATACCCCACTACCTAATGTGTGCTACTGTATCATCCATCTTTTTTTTTCCTTTTGAGGACTTGATCTTCTTTTGCACCATCTCTAATGTGTAGTTTTTATTTTTTTCACAACCTAGATAAATATTGTTTAGGGTGGTTATAATTACTTAATTATAACGGTTTTAGGTGTTAGTAATATTTTATCTTTGAATCTAGCTCATGTTATTATGGTTAGAAATACAAAAATAAATATATAAAATAATATATATATATATATATATATAATATAAATTTATTGTTTAATATTCCATAGCTTTTCACATTACAATTCTTTTGTATATACAAGCAATTCTTTTGTATATACAAGCATGGAAATAATAAAAAAAATTAAAATAATTATGATAATATAAAATCATAACTAATAAATATTTTAAGCCCTAAGTTTTTGAATTACTTTGAGAATTGTTTAATGAATCCTCTCAATATTAAAAAAAAAAAATCTCTTTTGCCTATTTGGAAAATGTAATGCTACTAAAGCAATTGTTATAGGTGTCCTAATTTTGAAAACAAATTTAATTTTTTAATAATAGTTTATTATTAAAAAAATTTATTTATTATAATAAATTAATATTTTCTTAATGTAATAGGTAATCAGTGTTATTTAATCTGAAGTACCAAATAATTTAATTTAATTATTAGTCAATTCCATATCCTCTTAACAAACCTTTTAAAGTTCCCACTTGTTTTTTCTTTCTCTATAGTGGCCATTAATAACTCATTTAAAAAATAGTGCACTTGAGATACACTCGTGGAAATCACTCATTGAAAAATAGGGCACTTGACAAATAAATACTAGATATCTTTGTTAAAATCACAATAAATGATGGGTGAAAGTTGCAAGGTCAAATCCATTGTATCATAATATTTTGTAATACCATACAAACATACAGTAGAAGTATTGTATAAGTACTGTTCATCCACTATTTACAGGGTCTCATGTGAAATGAGCTATATTTTTCCACCCTCGAGGGTTACAAGAAAAGAGGACTTTACCATTGTGGGGTTGTAGGGGGTGTTTGGATTGCTTTTTTTAAAGACCAGAAGTATTTTTTTATAAGTTAAGCACTCTGGGTTCAAAAAAAGTTGTTTGTATTGACACTACATCGTAAAGCAGGTGTAAAAAGCGAAAAAGCAGTTTTTAAAAGTCATGATGAACTTTAAAAAGCTTTTTTAGCTTATTTCTGACCTTCTACAGAAAAGTTAATCCAAACACAAAATGCAAAAAATACTTAACTTACTCTGGAGAAACACTTTTTTCCAGAAGCACTTCTACTAAACTAAAAAAAACACTTTTTTGAGAAGCCAATCCAAACAAGGCCGTAGTCTTGATATATATAATCTTGGCACGTTTGTGGTAGACTTTAATTACCCTGCGTGTTAGCCCCCATATAGTAAATCTCCAGGAGATCATTAAACCACCGTAATTGGTGCACCATCATACATATCTGTCTTTTTGACACCTCACATGTGGTGATACTTATCGCCTTTATAAAAAAATAGGGGATTTTGTTATGAAATATAGATGCCTTAAAAGAAACATAAATGTTTTCTCCTCCATTAATATATTTATTTTTATTTTTTTACATTTCTAATGTAAATTCATAAATACTATATTTATATATGGGGTTTCGATTTATGCGTTTGAGATGTGTGTTAAAAACTAAAACTCTTCGTCTAATAGTAATTTTAAATATAAATTTTACTTCTGTTTATTTATTTTGTTATTTATTTATATATCATAAATTTATTAGGTTTTAACACACTTTTTTTTTCCAAGAATTAATCTCTCCAGATTTAATCTAATGTTCAAGTTTTTAAATAAAAATAAAGAGTTTTAATTTTTATATATAATGTCACTTTTTTTCCTTGAGTTTTTACTTGCAAATTAAAAATATATTTGTTAGTGATGATGAATCCAACTATCTTGTAAAAGGATCAACAAACATCTTATATAAGCATTCGTCAAATATATTTAAATATGATTTAATTTTAATTAAATAAATTAGAGATCTAATTTGTCTTTGACAAGCAATCTAATATCCAAAGGTTATATATATATATATATTAATTAAAATAGTGAAAAATGACAATGACCTTTTCATTTATTAGTTTTAGGTCTCTTGTCACACGCTTACACTTCTACTTAGGCATGTAGCGGTTAAAATTCTCTTTTAAGCTGGGCGGCACTGCTGTAAAAAATCGAGACCTCTGATCACATTTACAACTTACACCAAAGTACTGTGGGTTCAGAATGCGAAATACAATAAATACAAAGATACTCAAATTTGCGGGTACAACATGCTCTGAGATCTATAGCACCAATAACAAGAAAGAAAGAAGAGGGACCTGATGCACGATCTCGGACTCGACGACTAGCGCTATACTCAATCGGGTAATATAGGGGTCTGCTCGCCTGCTGACCTACAAAGGCATTCGGTTGGCTCGGTAGTGGCTTAATAATTTCAAATATTTAAATCACAGTATATATAAAAGTATAAATACCATTACTTCCGAATAATTTTTCCAACTTTTCCAAAAATACCCAGATTCTAGCAAAATCCTGATCTTTAAAGAACTCTTGAAACATAAATTCAACATGAGATCGACATCGATTTGATTTTTCCTCGAGAAAACACAAATTTCGTGAGGACTTTGCCCTCATCCTGATTCAAAAATAACATAAATCTCAAATTAATCTGTTGATACCAGCACTCACTGACGCTAACATGAGTTCAGAAAACTCTAAACCTTTACGTGGCCGCGCTGGGTTGAGCCGTCGAGAACTCATGTGTCTTAACGTCGACGGCCGGTTCGCGTCCGGTGACCGGCTACTCGATGAATATCCAGGTCGAGGCTCTACACTGCCCACAGGCGCTCGTAGTAATCAATACCGGGTCCACCGCGCCCACCTCTAAAAGGCGGCCCTGGGGACCCACTCTTGCGATAGTCGGGGCCTTAGCCCGTCACCGTCAAAACCATCGAGTAAATACGACGATAATACCATCTGTATAAATCGATAACCACGAGGATCCTTTTCCAGGACAAGTATTCATCACGCAGAAATAACATTATTTTCCATGCTAAAGCGATGCCAAGCGATGTAATAATGCGTAATACCGGTAGAAGCCCGGATCCACGATACCATTCCTATACCGGAATGAAAACGATTCTATTAACAATCTTGGGTAAAACATCTTTAATATGCTCACATGGTTTACATAAATCACTCCAAATCAACAGCTATATACCCATCAAAATAAATACTAAGAATTGAATGATTAAATCACATATACATGTATTTTTACTATTCACAAATCACATTATAATTATACTAGAAACGATATGTCTAATCACGGTTATCATGAGCATCAATGGCAAACAAATATCACGTATATTTCAACTATATATGGAATCAAACATGATAAAATGAAATACTTACACGTTTATTTCAAAATACTAGCGCATTAAAGCAATTATTTCAAAATAATAATAATTAATCAATTATTTAAAATAATAGCCACTACCAACTCACAGGTGTCCTTGGGTTCCTTCCTAGGCAGGAACTCTCTCTAGCGCAGCAACACCTACGGAATAATATAACAAAATAAATACTACGTTTAAACTCAAAATAAAATCTGATAATAATAGACTCTCTGTTTACCTCATCATCGGTTAAAATCCGACCTGTAATCAAGCGGCTTTCAGATTGTATTTAAACAGCTTCGGTTTAGAATTTACATCTTCTTGAATCGATCACGAGCCCGTCTTAATTACGCTTGAACCAAACTTGAATTTCACTGAACCAGCCTTGAATGCAACTCAATTCTTACACAAAATCCATTAACGATCGGCTTGCGATTGGTCGGTCGAAAATCCGTCAAGTCGGTCGGGCGAAATAGTCTCTAGACGGTTTGATCAAACGCAAACTCAACAAAACCAATTCAGCTCAACCAATTTCAATTTTGGTTAAGCCGTGGGATTCAATCTAGCAATGCATCATTAACTTATCATCGTCATCGTCGTGATTTAATTAACTAAAACTGAGCCCACTGTCTCGGGTGCTACGGTGATGCGTCGTTTCTGATCGTCGTGACAGCATCTCACTGATCCGGCGATTTCGTCGGCGTCTGAGGTTTTTAACGAAAATAATTTAGCAATGACGCTTCTGTTGCAGTAGTGTGAATTTTCGCCGAAAAGCAAGTCGTTATTTATCGAAATCACCGAAATACATACATCTGGCATTACAACGCATACGTTACAACGCAGAAGACCCTTACGCAAAGCCAGTAGCCACTCGTGACTCCTCCGTGATCTCGAGTCTTTCTCATGCATACCTAATTTCTCATTTCTTGGTTTTAACTCTCGGGAGTTCTATGTAGCGAAATGGTGGAAGAAGATGAACAATACTTAGGCTCTAGATTTTTCTCTCGATTAGCTCTTGACGAAATTCAGCTTTTAGTCCCTCAAAACTTAACTTCTTTACAAAACAGGTCCCTGAAAAACCGCCCAATAGTCCTTGAGTTATGAAATAGTATTACTCAAAGAATTGCT
The DNA here is from genome assembly GCF_009730915.1 of Dioscorea cayenensis subsp. rotundata. Taxonomy (NCBI): domain Eukaryota; kingdom Viridiplantae; phylum Streptophyta; class Magnoliopsida; order Dioscoreales; family Dioscoreaceae; genus Dioscorea; species Dioscorea cayenensis. The sequence goes on from NW_024087753.1 coordinate 106,547, forward strand.
CAAATTATCCAATGAGTCCTGGATTATAACACAATATTTCAAAGATCCCTCCATCTTACGGCTTTTTCAGTCCTTGGTTTTCAGAAACATTTTATATCAATCCTTTTCATTTATTCTTTAGCCAAAATCTTTTAAAAACTTTTTACATTTAAGTCCTGCATTAGCTTCATGGGGTTTCTCGAAAATTACTGCGTACAAATCTTCTGCTGTGGTAATACCACGAATATATTTTCACACGGTTATCCTGCGAGTTCGGGGTATTACAATCCTTCTTAAAAATTTCGTCCTCGGAAATTTGTTAGCGTTATCCACTCGATATCAGCTGAATTTCGACTATTTGTTTCAAGACCTTGTTTCTCTTTGCTACGAATGCGCTCGATAGTAAAATAATCGCTGCTATGATTCGAAAGCTATATCGGTGATAAAAGAGCGTGCAGAACACCGCTTTTCTTTGGCGTCTTTAAGTTAAATCATTTTGGATAAAACGACGTATATCTCGACACATGATCACGATCAGCGGTCACACTTTCTCGATTCTTTTGTCTCGAAATGTCAAAGCCTCTTATCGATTATCGATCAGTATGACTGGGTTTTAGCCCGATTAGAGCTCTAAATCACTTCTATTGGGCCCTTAACTTTTATGTCTAGTACACTACTGCTCTCTAGAGTCGAGACATGACTTCTAAACTTGAGCTCGGATCTGACCCGTGATCTTTTGCAAAGCTAGGATATCTCGACTCGATTTTCGTCTGCAAGATGTCATGCGCCCTACGGGGAGTAAATGTGGCTGATCGGTTTAAAATTCTCTTTTCTCAGGCGTATGCTCTGCTTTAAACAAAATCGGGACCCTCTGAATCCGCGATTTACAACTTAACAAATCTGAGGTTCGAATCACAATCTGATACATCTGAGTACTTTCGAATTTAGGTCAGCCATTTCTGAAGATACAATGGCACGATAGCAAAGAGGGACCCAACTGCAATCTGGACTGACTGCACAGTAAGCGCTATACTCAGTCGGTGTGTATGGGGGTCACTCTCTCCTGACTTCTGTTACGTTCGGATTTAATTCGGTGGTAGAACATAATTTCAAAATATTTAAATCACAATTATATATAAAATATATAATACCAAGCTGCTTTCGAATAATTTTTCGACTTTTTCAAAATATCCCGAATTCTAGCAAAATCTGATCTTTTAAAGAGACTCTTGAAGCATCAAAATTCACAGCTAGATCGGCGTCGATTTGATTTTCTGGGAAAACGCAAATTTACGTGAGAGGCGCCCTCGTCTCGATTCAAAATAACATAAATCTCAAATTGAAATCTGTGTGACACACGCTCACCAGTATGCATGGTCTAGAAAACTCTCTAAACCTTTACTAGTGGCCGTGGCTGAGGTTCGGGCCGATCGAGGAACTCATGTCATAACGTTGACGCGTCGATTCGCGGTCGGTGACCGATTGCCGATGAATATCAGGTCGAGGGCTCTACGCTCCGCTAGGCGGGCCTCGTAGTGATCAATACCCGGGTCCACCGCGCCACCTCTAAAAGGCTGGCCGTGGGGACCCATCTGCGATGAGTCGGGCCTTGGCCGTCGCGATCAAAGACCGTCGAGTAAATCTGACAATAATAGCCATGTACATATAAATCATACTGCGAGGATCCTTTTCGGAACAAGTATTCGCATCGCGAAATAAACATTATTTTCCACAAAGCCAGATGCCAAGCGTATAATAATGCATAATACCGGTAAAAGCCCGGGATCCGATCCCGAATTTCTGACAGGGAATGAAAACCAATTCTAATATGCATGTAGAGTAAAACATCACTTAATATGCTCACATGGTTTATGAATCCTCCAAAATCAAAGCATATATACCCATCAAAATAAATACAAAATTGAATAGATTAAATCACATATACATGTATTTTTACTATTCACAAATACGTATAATTATACAAAGCGAGATGTATCAATCGGGTTATCATGAACATCAATAGCGAACAAATATACGTATATTTCGACTATATATGGAATCAAAACATGATAAAATGAAATACTTAAACATTTATTTCAAAATACTAGCCATTAAACAATTATTTCAAAATAATAATAATTAATCAATTATTTTCAAAAATAATAGCCACTTTCAACTCACAGTGTCCTTGGGTTCCTTCCCTAGGCCGGAACTCTCTCATAAGCGCGAGACAGCCTGTGAGAATAATATAACAAAATAAATACTACGTATTTAAACTCAAAATAAAAATACATAATAATAGACTCTCTATTGGCTCCACTCCTCAATCGGTTAAAATCCGGCCTTTGCGTAATCCAGCCCGACTTTCAATTGTGCATTTAAACAAACTCGGGTTTAGGCTAAACATTTCTTTGAATCAATGCGGACGATCTTGAGTGCCTGAACCAGAACTTAATTTCACTGGACAGACTTGAACCAACTCAATTCTTTGCACAAAATCCATTGAACCAGCTTGGTTCGGTCCAGAAATCATAGCCCCAAAGTCAGATTGAGACCAGAGCGAAGCAGTACAGACAGTTTGATCGAGCTCAGCTCGAGCAAAGCCAGTTCAGCTCAGCCAGTTTCAGTTTGGTTGAAGCCCAATGGGTTCAGTCTGGAAACCGTCATCGTTGACACTTGTGATCGTCAGTCGTAGATTGAGTTTAATTAAGCTCAAAAGCAGGCGCAATCTCGGTGCTTCTGGTGATCTTTCACTGGTAAACATCCGTGAGCATCTCGTGATCCGAAAGCGATTCAGTCCTGCGTCTGAGGTTTTCCGCAAAATAATTTGGCATGAAATACAGCTCTAAATGACTCCATCGTGGTTTCGTGAAAAGCAGATTAGATTGTTTAATCAAAATCACTTTGAAATACATACATCTAAACGTACATGACGTTAAACCAAACACGCAGAGGGCCGCTTCCGAGCACAGTAGCAGCTCCGTGAACTCACTCCGGCGATCTCCGTCTTTCTCGCTTAAAACCTCTAATTTCTCATTTCTTCACTAACTCTCGGAGTTCTTTATGGAAATGGTGGAGAAGAAGATGAGCAACACAAAGACTACAGATTTTTCTCTCAATTAACTCTTCAGCCAGAAATTCACTTTTAGTCCCTCAAAACTTAACTTCTTACAAAACAGTCCCTGAAAAACCGCCCAATAGTCCTTGAGGTTATGAAAATAGTATTCTCAAAGGTCGCTTTCAAATTATCAATGGTCCTGGTTATAACACAATATTTCAAAAGATCCCTCCATCTTACCTTTCGGTCCTTGGTTTTCGGAAAGCATTTTTATATCAATCCTTTTCATTTATTCTTTAATCCCAAAAATCTTTTAAAAACTTTTACATTTTAAGTCTATTCTAACTTCACTTGGGTTTCTCACAAAATTACTCTGTCAAACAAATCTTCTACTGTCCCATTGTGTGTCTGCAGATATTTTTCGTGATTATCGCGAGGTTGAGAATATTACATCCTCATCGAGTGTTTGTTTTTACAAACACATATTTTAATCTTAGTTTACATAGGATAAACACATATTTTAATCTTAGTTTACATAGGATAAAAGTATAAGTGGATGAAAATATTAACTTCTAGTCTTGATATAATTTGTCCATATCTATTAAAAAAATAATTAATTAAAAAAAGTAATAAGTGATCACTTGGTTCAATTATAGATAGCGATTGGCATTTTCATGATGCATTGTCCAAGCAAGAGAATTCAAAATAAACAAATAGAAAAGGACGTTATCTGTCAAACAAGTAACCAAGATTTCTCCTGAAGCTAAAACATTGGTAAAAACCAAGTCTTTACATTGTAATAGATTTCTAAAAATATAAAAGTGTTAGTGCAACCGCACTATTTAAATTGGCATGATTTGTACGAGCGAGATGGCGTGGCAACCATGGTGAAAAGGCGTAATTGATGGCCGTGCATGAGCGTGGTGACATGGCGTGGAGCTTGGAGTCTGAGGCAAATATTTTGAAGATGCGTGGTGGAGATATTTTTAATAGAGTCTACCGACATGTGAGCAGAAATATCTTGAAGATCGTGGGATGATCTATGCTTAAAGATCTTGGTGGAGTTATTTTTAGCGATCGTTACGTTTGAAGATAAGATCGTATCGAGGCCAGTATTTAGATGATTTTGATTGAGGCTAAATATGGTGGAGCTTATTTAAAGAAAGATCTATTCATGGTGTAATTGAAGATATGATTTGAAGAATCCTTGATGAGGATTGATTGAAATCTATTAGGCGAATTTGATGACGAAACTTGGGTGAATTGAAGATCGAGTTTGGAGAATCTTCAGAAGACCAAATTTAGGAGAATTTGGCAGTTTCTATGGAAGGCCTTGAGGGCGATCGCCCTATGTGAGGGGCTAGCGTGATGAGGGAGGCGAGGAGGTAGCTGATTCGCGTGAGTCGGGATCGGGAGTTTTGAGTACACATCGACTCGGACTAAGCGTGACAGGGAGGTTGATGGGTCTTGAGGTCGTCTGCAGCGTAACGAGAACTCGGTCAAGTCGGATCGGGGGCCATGTTGTAACTTATATTCTGACGGGAGTTGCAACAACTAATTTCGGCGAGGTTTTAAATTAGTAGCGCGGAGATTACTAAAAAGAGGATAATGGCATATTTGGGGAGCGTTGAGGCGTACATATAAGCTTCTCTTTCGTAATTATAGGTGTGACTCTTGAGTGACTCTTTGAGGGAAGTGTGTGAGCACCCGGAGCCAATCGAGAGGGTATTTGATCTTGCTGTTGAGAGTGTGAGTGACAAGTGTTTGTACTCACGTCATCTTTACCTCTTTTAGTGGATTGTTTATCTCGGGGCTATGGGGCGTAGGCGAGTGGGCCTTGAGCCCGGGTTACTAGCGTTGTGTGTCTCCTTGTGTTTGTTTGTGTGCTTTTTCTTTTATTGGTTTTGTGTGAGACTTACATGAGTGCTTAAGTGTTCATAAAATACACTAAAACCACCGCGGAGGCTAGCAGAGTGGTATCGAGGCCTTGGTGGCCTTGTACGCTTTGGTTCTGAAGTCGGCGAGGTCCTAACAGAGTTCCGTTGATGGTAGGAAGAAGGGCTTCCATCAGCACGTTTGCGTTTGTAATGGATCCAACTATCCATATTGGAGGGGCTCAGTGAAGGCGTTTATCAAGTCCGTTGATGAGAGGTCATGGTTGCTTTGTAGAAGAAGGATTAGTCTCACTCCTACTGCTAGTTGATGAAGGCGAGCGTGATCATGAAGTAGAAAAGGCTGTTGGAGTGTCGAAGACATGCGCTGAAAGCTAATGCTAATGGGAAAGCTCTGATCGATCTTTAGCAATACGTAACTTA
>NW_024087754.1:0-68570 GCF_009730915.1 Dioscorea cayenensis subsp. rotundata
TGTTAGTGCAACCGCACTATTTATTGGCATGATTTGACACCTAGACCAAGTCACGTGGCAACTAAGGTGACAAAGCATAATTGATGATGTAGCAAGCATTGTGACATGGCAAGGAGACTTGGAGTGCAAGGCAAACATCTTGAAGATCTTGATGGAGCTATTTTTAGTATGTCTACAACATGGGGCCAAATATCTTGAAGATCATGGTGAAACTATCTTAAAGATCTTGGTGGAATTATTCTTGGAAACTTGAAGACAAGATCATATCAAGACCATATTTAGGTGATTTGATTGAAGACTAGATATGGTGGAGCTTAATTAAAGAAAGATCTATTCATGGTGTGAATGATTAATTGAAGATTTGATCCTTGATGAAGATTGATTGAAGTCTATTATTGGGAAGATTTGAGGACCAAACTTGGGTGAATTGAAGATCAAGTTTGGATAATCTTTGAAGACCAAACTTGGAAGATTGAAGACTAAGTTTGGCAAGTTTCATGAAGACGCACAAGGACGTGTGCCCCTTGCGAGGGGACTGCGTGATGAGAAACTGAGGAGGTAGGCTAGTTGCCGGCAGTCGGGATCGGGAGATTTGGCTGCATCGACTCGGACTAAGCATGACCGGGAGGTTGATGGGTCTTGACGTCATCCGCAATGTAACCGAACTTCGATCAAGTCGGTGATTAGGGCCATGTTGCAATTCATGTTACAACGAGGGAGTTACAGCTGACTAATTTCAGCGAGTTTTTAAATTAGTAGCAGCGGAGATTCTAAAAAGAGGTATGTGCTATATTTGGGACGTTGAGGCGTCTATATAAGCTACCTTGCTCGTGAGATTGTAGGTGTGACTCTTGGGTGACTCTTTGAGGAGAGTGTGTGAGCACCCGGACAATCTAGAGAGGGTAGTGATCTTTATTGTTGAGAGTGTGAGTGACAAGTGTTTGTACTCATCTATTTTTTTACCTTTTTTTAGTGGATTGTTTATCTCCGGGCTTGGCCCCCAGGGCGTAGGCGAGTGGGCCTTGAGCCCGGGTTACCAACGTTGTGTGTCTCCTTGTGTTTGTTTGTGTGCTTTTTCTTTATTGGTTTATGTGAGACTTCTATGAGTGCTTAAGTGTTACTTAATACCCACAAACCACACCCGAGGAACTAACAACATGAAAAAAGTAAGTGATATTTGTCATGCAAAAATGGATTACTTCTTCATTCTGTGCAACCAAAAGAAAAGTGATAGATCCCCGACCCGGGAATAATTGGCATTTCAAACAAGGGATAGCACACATACGACTTGCATGTTAGCATAGCATGGATTCAGATTTGGCACTTCAAGGTTAGGAATTGCACACGTTAACCATTCACATGCTTCAACATTCTTAAGCATCCGTGCTTTCATCGAGAGGAACCACTAGTCAAAGATCTTTTGCATCACTGCCATAAGTGTCACAAGGTAAACCGACCAACATCAATATTTAAAAAAATGAGAAACTTAGAATCACTTCCACCAATACCATACAAATTGCCACATGGTTTGCATTAAGTTTCCAATTGATGTCTCTGTAGTGCGGTTGGTGAGCAGGAGCTCTCACAAAAAAATCACGGGACTTGATTAAAAATCCATTAAATTTGATTTCCTTGCAAGCTAATCATCCAATTGATGGAGAAGCATAGATATACTCACGGCGTGAGAACACAAAAGCACTGTTCGGTAGAAATAAATGACTGCATCAAAATCTTCTAGCCACAAATTATCATCACAAGAAATTGGTGTATCAATTAAATGATGCTATTTTCATAGCATCATCACAAGATTATGTTATGAAAGAACTAATAACTAATTTCTCAAAACAAATATTGGTGCTGGATATCCTCTTATTAGAAGCAAACACTGAGAGTACATCTTATGAGCATCGAGAAAATGATATGTTTTTCCTAAATTAAAGAACTCGGGGAAAGCAGAACTCGTTCAACTAGAAATAACAGGACTTACGCATTACAAGAATCACAAGAGATTGAATAAAAATATAAAACAAAAAAACAATGTATAAACAACATATTAACATTCTCTTGAGCATGGATTTGATTTTTTTACCAAAAACAGTTGTTAACTAGAATCACATGAGATTGACCAAAATATATAACAAAAGCAATGTACAAACAACATATTTGGTAAAAGGCGTGACAAAAATTTCATTCTTGACAAATAATATGAATGGATTCAGATAGAAAAAACAAGCCTTTCATTGTTAAATCAGTTCAAAACCAGCGATAATGAACACTTACTCTCAAAAGTCCAAGCTCAATCTCGCCCTGCAAATCATTCAACACAACAATCAGTTCCAATAAAACTCCACAATGAAAAGCTCTGAATTAATAACACAAAGCCAACATTTCCTAGAATTAAATCAAATATCAAAACCAGAAAGCAAGAAAAACGTACACAAAAAAAGGATGCAAGGAAAGGAGCAAGATAGATCACCACGACGGCATTGCAAGCCCCGCACTTGTTTTCAATGGATAGAACCAGAACGAACACTGCCAAGATGACGACAACGATGACCGAGGTAATGGATTGAATAATCTTTGCTCGTTCCCTTCCCTCCATTTAGCCAGCAAGCTCGAGCTCTTCGTTGTTCGAAGCTGTGACCCGGATCGAAAGTGGTCAACTGCCTTTCAAATGCATTTTATTTGTAAGCGTGGCCAATTTTTTTAAGTAACTATGGCTTTTTCTAATGAAACTTTTTACGAACATTGGTCAATCACATTAAGAACCAACAAAGGTTATGTTTGCACATGAACTAACATCAAACAACTTACAACAAAAGAAACCCAACTAATGAAAGGCTGAAAGGCACCCAAAAAGGACTCTCAACCAATGAAAGAAAGAAAAAAAGCTCCAAGAGCTTATTATTAACCAAATAAAAAACTAGTTTGAAAGAAATAACGAATACAGACCAACTAGGGCAAAAGGAAATAGCAAAAACTAAAAAACACAAAAACAAGGAAGGAGCAACTTATAAAAAACACAAAAAAGTTGATCGATCAATAGACTTCATCATCAGCCACCTTGGTAGGTCCAAACCTTGATAATTAATATAAGGAGAACATGCATACATCCAATGTTGTTAACCCGGTCTCGATTAACAACACCAACACTCATCTCCTTAATTTCACTATTCACCTTGATCTCCTCACAACACATCATCATCATCATCATCATCCCCATCACTAACACATACATTAACTCAATAAATCCCATCCCATGGCCAAATAAAATAAATAAAAACTCTCAAAAAAGATCTACTAACCATGGAAAACTCAAAGGCTACAACCCAGAGCCCTGATGATCATCATCATCATCTCCAGTCTTCAGAGGGTTTGGGACTAAACACAAGAAGCATTGTATTGCTTGAGAAGACAGAACCACTCTTTATCTCCAAATGCTAAATTGCTAATGCTTTACCTAGAAATCATCTCCTACGGGTCCACTCCTACCACCTCACAGACATCATCACCCACTACAGTCCTCTCCAGCCTCACACATCACTTCTCAGTTCCCCAAATAAATCCCCAAATAAATCCCCAAATAAATCCCCATTCCCAAATAATAATAATAATAATAATAATAATAATAATAATAAATAAATAAATAAATAAATAAAAATAACTCAAATCCACATTACTTCAGAACCCAAAGGACGAAAAGATGGATATTTTATTCTTCACATTAAACACTCATCATATCCAACCTTTCTCTCCCCATGCTTTACTTAGAAAAATATCCTTCTTTCCATGCCACCTCCCCCTTCCTTTCTATCATCTCCTCTCCTCTCTTTTATTGTTTATCAGGCAAACAATAGACACATAATTAAAAGCATTGTATTGTTTGAGTGTAGGAACAACACCAGTTAAATAGAACCAGTCTCTCCATAAATTAAATGTTTGTTTTCAATTAATACAAACTATTGTTCATTGATTTCAAAGTTCCACAACACCCATTAAAAGTTACTCATTTTACACAACACCCCAAATTCTGAATAGCACAAGTGCCACAAACTGAAATCAATATGAAGCTAAATAATTGAACATACAAAGAGATAAAAAAAAAAATAAAAAAAATAGTGGGATATTTATACTATCATATATTGGGATTACATTATCAACACAAGAAAACAATGTATCAATTATATGATACATCAAACCTGTTGGGATAAAAAACATCAGTATGATAACCAATAGTACAGTAAAGATTTCCTTTTTAATATAAGTTTGGATTATAAGCAATATGGTATGACTTATGAGACATATATAGAAAGAGTATCATTAACTCTCTTAAAGTATCAAATCACTACCCAATTATTTGTGTGATCAATTCACAAGAAGAAAAGAAAATGTGAACTTGTGTGAGGTAAGCAATCACCCAATTGCTTGTGTGATCAGTTTACAAGAAAACCAAGGTAAGATGAATTAGCAAATAACACAAATTACCACAGACATATGAATAAATTTTAGCTGAAATTCCAAGTCATCCAGATTAAAGCACATCACTAAAAAGATCTAAATTGGATATTCAACTCTCAGTCAAGGAAACCAAATGATTAACACTGATGATCAATTTGAAATTAAATCACAAACTTCTGATGCATTGTTGATAATTTGACTGGTATTTGTAATTTGAATAAAGATATGCAGAATATATATATGGCATTCATAGTTCATAGTTGATAAAGCAAGATGAATATCATTACAAGCCTCTTTTGCAAATAAAATTTCCAGCATATGCTCCCAATCAACATATATTTGCTGTACTCTAAGAATATACATGTGTTTGAAAAAGAAATCAATGAAATTTTCAAAATATGCAGCCAATCAACATATCCTCTTTCAGCAATCCTTGTAAGTCAACAACTCTTCATTATTGATGCACATGCTAGCAAACTTTAACGACATCTGACTCTTCCTGGTTCACTGCATCAAAGATAGCACAACAATGAAGTTACAGTAGAAATAAATTCCTGCATCAAAGAAAACTAATAGAACTAAAGCAAATAAAAAATAAATTCCTCTCCTACGAGGAAACCTGAGGGAAAAAAAAACAGAGAAATGTAACAAGTAGAATACATGCATACATACCTTCACCTTCATGACACTTCTTTCAAAGTTCATGCTTATTTCTTTTATGGACCTCAAAAAATAGGGAGTCTCAATAGTCAAAGAAAAATTCCAAAATGCAGACTAAAACATTCAATCCCAATAAAAGAATAGGTTTCACTCCTATTTATGGTTCCTCCCATGTATAAGCATTTACTCCTTCCTACTTCGCTTTCCTTCGACTCGGATCAAGTTATGCAAACCAAAAACTTATTAGACAATGAGGTAGCTTTCACAATGAGGTCGGTAGCTTTCACACATCCCCTAAGGTAGCCCTTTCTCTTGGGAAAATTAACAACTACACATTGATGCTGCATACTATCGAATTACTCATGAGTAGCTTTCACACATCAAAAAAGGTAGCTCTTTTTGCCCATAGAACAGTAGCTTTCACTCATTCCCTGAGGTAGCCCTTTCTCTCTTTTATCATCAAAAATACACTTGTAATGCATAGTATCCGATTATAAGAGTGGCTTTCACACAATAAGGGTGGTAGCTATTTCCGCCCTTAGAACAATAGCTTTCACACATCCCTTGAGGTAGCCCTCACTCCAGGTAAATCATCAAGCACACATTCCTCAAGCATAGTGTCCATTTACCTTAGAGCGGCTTTCACACTATAAGGGCGGTAGCTCTTTCCTCCCTTTAAATACTAGCTTTCACACACATGGGCAAACTAAGTTTCTATTCACAACAACTTTCTCTAAGCATCTAGATCACTATATAGTAAAGACTGGACGCTCTAAAATTGTGTGAAGGAAACAAAAAATAAAGTAAAACCAATGATAGACTCAAGAAAGAAATTAAAATCGACAAATGTCATTTTTCTAGACTAAGAGACTCCCAAACAATGCTAGGCCCCCAAAAGCACATTCACCTGCATATAATCAGGGTAATTATTTGAGTAATTACTTTATTATTGTTAAAAATAAAGATTTAAAAAAAGAAGAAGAAGAAATATAATGTGTTAGTGATTACAGAGGCAACAATCATCAAGGAAATAGCAATAGAGAATTCATCTAAATCTAATCAGCATGATTTGACAATTTTGTTTTTTATGATCATAAAACTATATATGTTTATAAATGAAAAAATTTTAATTTTCATTATTTTCTATAAACGAGGATCAACAAACATTAGTGTTTGTATACTTAAAAAAGGACAATAATTTCTCAAAGTAAAAAAAATACATAACAATACCATGTGTCTTTCAATGTTTCTTTAATTTCTACTTACTAGAATTTGATCATCACTCCAAGTCTTCTCTTTGGTTTAAATAAACTCTGTTTTCTAATTTGTTGTTGTTCTTGTTTCGAAAGAGCTTGTGGTTTAATCAACTGTATTTATCTCCTCTTCTTTTCTGCAGATATTTAAAAAAAGAATATTGAAATTAAAAGATTTAAAGAGATTTATATAGATTTGAATTATTAGAATACTAAATTATATATATATATATATATATATATGGATGCATAAACTCAGAAACACACCTTGTTCTTGTTGTCTTTCAATGAACTTCCTCTTGGAATTCTCTAGTTTTGCTTGGAGAGATACATCATCAAGAGAAGCCAAACAATCCTATAAAATCCAAGTTATTCAAAGTGTTAGTTCTATTGCTAATCTTCAGTGAAACATTGGTTTTAATTGAACTTTAATATTAATTCATTTTGAACAAAGTCCCATCAGAAGCACTCATTTGTTCAGTGTTTAATTTATAATGTTCAATGAATGAAACAGTAATTATTTTACTATGAATTGTAACTATTTAAGTAATAGAATTACTACCTTTTGTTGATTCTGATCCTGCTTTGTTGTATTAGAGCTAGTGACTTCACATGATTGTGATTTACGAGGGTTTTGAGCATTTCTCGAATTGTTCTCGGTGACTGAACTAGTACATGGACAAATAGAGTCCTCTTGCATTTGAGTTTCAATCCTCTGCTCATTTTGGTTCATAGACTTGTGATCATTGTCTTCAACATCATCGTCTTCAATCAATAATTTTCTCCTCTTTTTTTCTGCATATATTTACAGGAAAAAAATTAAGATAAAAATATTTACAAAGATTTATGTAGCTTTATATTATTAGAGTACCAAAACTATAGATATAGATGTAGATATACACACAAACTCACCTCGTTATTTTTGTTGTTGTTGTCTCTCAATGAACTTCCTCTTGGAATTCTCTAGTTTTTCTTGGAGAGATACATCATCAAGAGAAGCCAAACAATCCTATAAAATCCAAGTTATTCAAAGTGTTAGTTCTATTGCTAATCTTCAGTGAAACATTGGTTTTAATTGAACTTTAATATTAATTCATTTTGAACAAAGTCCCATCAGAAGCACTCATTTTGTTCAGTGTTTAATTTATAATGTTCAATGAATGAAAGCGATAATTATTTTTACTATGAATTGTAACTATTTAAGTAATAGAATTACTACCTTTTGTTGATTCCGATCCCGCTTTGTTGTATTAGAGCTAGTGACTTCACATGATTGTGATTTCCGAGGTTTTGAGCATTTCTACGAATTGTTCTCGAGTGAGTGAACTAGTACATGGACAAATAGAGTCCTCTTGCATTTGAGTTTCAATCCTTCTGCTCATTTTGGTTCATAGACTTGTGATCATTTTCTTCAACATCATCGTCTTCAATCAATAATTTTCTCCTCTTTTTTCTGCATATATTTACGGGGATTAAGATAAAAAGATTTACAAAGATTTATGTAGCTTTTATATTATTAGAGTACCAAAATTATAGATATAGATGTAGATATACACAAAACTCACATTGTTGATTTGTTGTTGTTGTTGTTGTCTCTCAATGAACTTCCTCTCTGAATTCTCCACCTTTGCTTGGAGAGATGCATCATCAAGAGAAGCCAAGCAATCCTATAAAATCCAAGTTATTTAAAGTGTTAGTTCTATTTCTAATCTTCAGTGAAACATTGGTTTTAATTGAACTTTTAGTATTAATTTCATTTTTGAACAAAGTCCCATCAGAAGCACTCATTTGTTCAGTGTTTAGTTTATAATGTTCATGAATGAAACAGTAATTATTTTACAATGAATTGTAACTATTTAAATAATAGAATTACTACCTTTTGTTGATTCTGATCCTGCTTTGTTGTATTAGAGCTAGTGACTTCACATGATTGTGATTTCTGAGGTTTTGAGCATTTCTCTGAATTGTTCTCAGTGACTGAACTAGTACATGGACAAATAGAGTCCTCTTGCATTTGAGTTTCAATCTTCTACTCATTTTGGTTCATAGACTTGTGATCATTTTCTTCAACATCATCGTCTTCAATCAATAATTTTCTCCTCTTTTTTTCTGTATGCATTTACAGGAAAAAAAATTAAGATTAAAAGATTTACAAAGATTTATGTAGCTTTATATTATTAGAGTACCAAAATTATAGACATAGATGTAGATATACACACAAACTTACATTGTTGTTGTTGTTGTTGTTGTTGTTGTCTCTCAATGAACTTCCTCTCGGAATTCTCCACCTTTGCTTGGAGAGAAGCATCATCAAGAGAAGCCAAGCAATCCTATAAAATCCAGGTTATTCAAAGTGTTAGTTCTATTGCTAATCTTCAGTGAAACATTGGTTTTAATTGAACTTTAGTATTAATTTATTTTGAACAAATTTCCATCAGAAGCACTCATTTGTTCAGTGTTTAGTTTATAATGTTCATGAATGAAACAGTAATTATTTTACAATGAATTGTAACTATTTAAATAATAGAATTACTACCTTTTGTTGATTCTGATCTTGCTTTGTTGAACTGGAGCTAGTAACTTTGCATAATTGTGAAACTTTCAGTTTTGCATTTGTTCCATTACTTTGAGGTTTTGAGCATATTTCTGAATTGTCATCAATGAGTGAACTGGTACTACATGCAGAAATAGATTCCTTCTTCCTTTCAGTGTTAATCACATGCTCATTTTGATTCAAAAGCTTGTAATCATTGTCTTCATTAACATCATCAAGAGAAATGATTTTGTTGAAAAGCTACATCACATAAATAAATTTTGTAAGTCAAAATTTTATATAAGAGATTAATTAAGTATTTAACTAAATGTTGATAAATAAATAAATCAAAACATTAGAATCAGTACCTTAAGAGGATCAAGCGATGCAACTTCAGTGAGCATGCTCTCTGCTTCATCAATTGTCGGAAAATCACCCCATAAATCATCTCCATCATTGATTATCCTTTTCCTGCTTGCAATCCAATTCAATGCACTTAAAAACTCATGCATATATAAGTGTGTATATATATATATATATAATATGAGAAACATATGTATATTGTTAGATGTATTATTGTATTGCATATGTATGTATAGACGTATATGTATATTTATCTTTTTCTATATGTAGACCCAAAGGGTCACTCATGTTTGGTGTTCAAGCATATCGACTTGTTCCACTTTCTCTCTCTTTATCTAACATATATAACTACATACTCATCATGAGTGTCTGAGTTGAGAAGCATGTCAACTATTCTGTCTCTTTGTTGCAGTAACTCTCTCGGATGTTGAGATGCAGCAATGTTAATGGCCCTTTCTATCAGCTCAAATATTTCATTAGCCTTCATGTAATCAAGTGACTTTATCATGTTATCCAAATCCATTGATGATGATGATGATTTCATTGCAGCAGCAACACTGAGACTAAAACATCTAGCCATATCAATGTTAATTCAATGCAATCAGTCTCTGTAGATACATGTAAAAAGTTAATTAATTAGTCGATTTGATGACACAACTGCATGCATTAATATTATTAAATTTGCAAGTGTAGTTCCCTTCATATGTGGCAGTTTTAACTATTGGCTTTATTAACATGTATTACAGACAATATTAAATTATTAAAAAAAGAAAATTACTGTTTGTAATGCTAGTATTTTGACTGAATCTAAGATTATATAGCAATATTGTTTTTTAGTGCCAAATCAACAACAAACCAAAAATTAACTAATTAACCATGCCTACAACAAAATAATTAATGTTTTATTCCTCTCCTTACTCATAGATTATGGACTCAAATTCTACTTGGGATTTGATCATAATTTTTACCTACACAAAGAAACGGCCAAATCAACAACAAACCAAAAATTAACTAATTAACCATGCCTACAACAAAATAATTAATGTTTTATTCCTCTCCTTACTCATAGATTATGGACTCAAATTCTACTTGGGATTTGATCATAATTTTATAAAAGTAAATAAATATTAACTACACAAAGAAACCACCGTAAAATCACTCCTATAATCAAAGAGTTGTAGTTTATTTTCTGAGATTCAAGTACAAAATCGAAAGTTTAACTTCTTTCATATAATTCATGGCTATTCATGGCTTGTCGGTACTTTTATGGAAAAAAATCTTTATAAAAAAAATTTTAATCAACAAAATTAAATTATAGAATGAATAGTTAAATAAAACTATACTAATAATAATATAAAAATTAGAAGTTGAAAGCCAAAAACGAGAAAAATGGAAAGTAAAAAATTAGAAAGTACCGGTTCTTGAGCAAGAAAGTGAAGAGGGTTTGATGATTGGCAAGTATGTGACCACTTACCTCTTTATTATTATTTTTTAAAAAATTTCCCACAAAACTTACAATTTTGGCGGGTACAATTTTGCCACGTCACCTTCTTAAATTTAAATTTTATATATCTAATTTTAAAATATGTAATAATTAATATAATTTTTTTTATATAACTATGTTTTTTTTAAACCTAAGTCCCCACACCATCTCTGCAACGTGGCAGCAGCTGAGCCCGCCATATATAGTTGCCAGGAAAAACTTAAAAAATAAAATAAAATAAAATAAAAAAATATGATGCTAAGATTTCAACTCGACATGAAGAAAAAAATAAAAAATATTTTTTTTATTTAAAAATAACAAGGACAAAAGTGATGATGAGGAGAAGAAGTCTCTTTCTCTGATTCTCTAACTGGGGTTGTATTCTGATTAAATCCGAGATTTTATAACAATGTTAATTATAATGTAAAATCAATAAAATAGTTAGTATTTTATTATGTTCTTTATACAAAAATTGTGGTGCAAATTCTATTTATGATTTATCTATAATTTTTTAAAAATAAATAAATATTAATCATATAAAGAAACACTAATAAGAATTAACTCTATAATAAAAGAGTAATCAATTATTCTTTCAATAGCAAGTTGAAGGTCCGATTCTTTTTGTTTGTGACCGGTATATATTTATAAAAAATAAAAATTTTAAGAAAAACTTTACTCAATAAAATTAAGGGAAAATTACTGTTCACCCCTCGTAATTTTCAAAACTTCCCAAAAACCCCCTCCTACTTTTACACACCCCGGACAACCCTTCCGTTAGTGTTTAACTTCCCTTTTACCCCCTACCGTTCACTTCAAAAGGGTCCATGTTGTGAAATCCCATTTTTGGCCTTGAAAATGGTGGGAAAGGATAGCGCCAAATCACATCATGTTCAACCTTTTCAAGGGCTTTTTGCTTAGACAATGCCTAGGGGTTGCATTACATGTTGTTGTTATCCTCATTTCTCCTCATTTGATTTGTTCGACTTCAGTTCTGCCGGTTTCGTAATACGGTGAGAATCTCTTCGTTGCTATCAGCTTTGACCATTCCGCAGGTGTTTATTATGGCAGCTCATTTGTGGTAGTCTGGGTGAAGGTTATCATACCCGAAATATATAAATCGGTTTCTCCAACGTAAAAATGAAGTTGATTTCCATCGGATTGGTCAAGTGCACTTCATCTTCAAAATGAGTCAGTAATCGATTTTTATTGTCGAGGCGAGCATGTGCCATTGTCGCTCTCCGTTTGAAAACGAGTTCATTTCGTTGTAAAGTTCTTTCTCGCTTATTGTTATCTATTTGTATATTTTTAAATAATGTTTAAATATTTGCTATTATCCGCTTAAATATATTACTAATATGTTTAATAATTGTCATATCCGCTTTAATACTTGTCATCTCCGTTTAACATTATCTTTATATGTATAACTAATCATATTAACGTGTAAATTCTCAAAGTCTCTGGGTAAAACGGTGATCTTTTTCGTTTGATCTGAATTGTTGGCAGTTGCCACGTGGCAGGTGGCAAGGTTATGGTATCCCGTGCATAAGAATTAATGACGGCATTAATTCTTATGCACGGTAACATAAATATCCGAACACCCGTTCGTTGTCATCAGTCAATGTGGGTCCACTGTGCGTTTAACATTTTTTCTCGGATATGAAGAGTCAGCCTGCTTGTGGACTTCACACCATAAATAACCAAGAATAACCCTTCCCATGGACAACCACTCCTCGTCGTCCTGATCATCCTCCTCCTCCTCTTCCTCCTCTTCCCATGGACAACCACTCTATCTAAAAGGATGTTTCGTGAGCCTTCTTCCTTATCTTGAGAATCAATTAGCCGTAATCACCGAACTAGTTAAACTATCTTTTCCTGCCCAAGACGAAATGCTCTCATAATTGCCTGAATGCAGAGGATTCCCCAGCGGTAGATGACGGGAAAGCAATTAAGGGAGCATTTCGACTTGGGTAAGAAAAGAAAGTTTCCACGTATTGCGTGATTGCGGAGGATTCTCTAGAGGAGGGAGATCAGGAAACATCCTTTAAGACGGGGTTGACATTTACCACTTGAGACTTTCTGTTACCGTTTAAGAAAATGACTTCAGTGTACAACTATTACGTTCTCTGTTTAACTATCAGGATCTTCGTTTAAGTCCGACCATGACACATTGATTATTAGTCGTTTTCATGAATGTGTGTTGTTTAACCTTTTTTTAATGTTGTACGCCAGTGTGTTCAAGTTGATGCGCATGTTATGCAAACTCGCGTGAGCATTCGAATGTACGGACACTTGTTTTCGATATACTGAGGGTCGAGTCGTGAGTGTCCAAAGTCCGAGCGGACGTTGTAAATCTTTTTATAAATAAAACGAAACAAGCTTATTTGACTGTGAACTTCTGAAATTTAAACAGAGACCTAGTAAAAAAACAATGTGGGAAACAAAAAGAACGTCATTGTAAACAATAGAAAAAGTTAAACAATACTCAAGTTACTCTTTAAACAATGACAACGGTGTTTAAGAAAATACGTAAAGATGTTTAAACAAAGTGACCAAGGAGGTACCCATCTTCAACGCGATGTCGATGAAAAGTATTCAATTTAAACAATAACATATTATTTACATGATATAGACTTTTAGTTAAACAGCTAACCGTTATTTTTAAACACTATATGTATCCTGCTTAAACATAAAAAAAGCTTGACGCTTTACACGTAGACTCATGTTGAGTTGAGAACTTTCATTCGAACGATGACAATATGTCTTCCTCGCGACGATGACATATATTTCCCTTTTTGCCCCTTGGGATGGAGGGAAAAATACCGCCCAATCACATCACGTCTAGTCTAACCTCTATGCATACAACTGTGCACTTTTTGTTTGCCTTTCTGACTGCTGTTTGTTCTTTACATCTTCTACTTCTTCTTCTTCGTCTTCTTTTTGTTCTTCATTTCATTTGGTTTGTACGATTTGGTTTTCGGCCGATATATTATGGAAAGTTTTTGTGGTATTGCTAGATTCAACGGGGAGGGAAGAGTGCTAATGTTCACGGCTCAGACTTCTTGGGAGTTGGTGTTAGCTGAGATATGTGAGCGATGGGGTCTCGAAGTTTCTCTTGTCAGGGTTAAGTTCATCACACCAGATGGATATAAAACGGTTTGCCCAATAGAAAACGATGTTGACTTCCAGTGGATGTGTCACGTCCACTCCATCTTCAAATGTGCTGTAGTTGATCTTGTCGTCGAGACAGAAAATGTGCCATTGCCGAATCCTAATGAAAACGAGGTTTACTCATTGTAAGTTCCTTTTCTTTTAATTATTCCAGTTGTCTGGGGTCATTATTGTTTAAATATGTCCGTCATTGGTTAACATCTTGTACTAGTCGTTTACGTTATTAGTTAACTACTTAAGTATTTAATTTAACGTTTAAATATTGGCATTATCACTTAAACATTATATTCTCCGCTTAACATATTGATCTTTTCATTTGATCAAGTGTTGGAAGGAATTCGGATTCTCGCGAGTGCTCCCATTCATCCCCATGGGCGACCTCGACGCGTGGGATGTCTTCCTTCCTCGCCGATCATTCTCAAGGGTCGTCGTTGGATATTGGACAACGCTTTTGACGGTGTCGAAGATTTCAGGGATGTACTTTCAAAAATCATGCAATCAAAAAGGAATTTTTGACTTCAAATTCATAAAGAACGAAAAACATCGGGTGATCGTGGAATGCGCCGATGGTTGTCGTTAGCGCCTTCATGCATCAAAAAGAGTATAACAAAAAAATACTTTCGTAATCAAGACAATCAACCCGCCACACACTTGCGGTGGTGGCATAGGTTCAAGGCCACATCCGAAAAGCGCCCAAAAATGGGTTAGCGCACGAGTGATTCGTAAGCTCAAGGACCGCCCCTTGTACAAGGCCATCGACATTCGTAAGGACATGTTATGGGAACATGGTGTCCATATACCATACAAGCAGTGCTTGGTTGGGAAAAGAGCATGCCCGGGTGGTCCTCGACTGCAAAGTGACATCTCCAGCCATGACTCGCTTTGCTTTGGTATGTGGATAAAGTGGTCGAGACAAACCCGACAGCATGGCGATCGTGGAAAGAGACGGTGATCGCTTTTAAACGTGCATTCTTTTCTTTCAAACTGCATGTATTGTGGGATTCAAGAGGGCTTGCAGTCGTCATTGCTTTCTCGATGGTACCCACCTCCTTTGGAAAATATCGGGGTACACTATTGGGTGCCACAGGGAAAGATGGAAACAATGGTTTTTTCCACGTCGCCTTCGGTATAGTCGACAACGAGACCGATGCCAATTGGACTTGGTTCATATCTAAGTTAGGCGATGCCTTATACGAGGATGGAGATTATCATGAGATAATTACCTTCGTGTCGGACAGGTCCAAGGGTCTTGTGAGTGCAATTGCGAGAGTCTTCCCTTCTTCGCGACATGCATACTGCCTTCGACATTTGGAGGCCAATTTTATGAAAGCCAATGTAGACTTGGGAAGGCATTGAGGGAGGAGTGTCGGTCTATATGCTTCCGCATTGCGTGGGCATCCACGGCTAAAGATTTCGATGATACCGTGAATGAACTCGCAGCCACATCACCCAAGCTCATCACCGGGTTGATTAATAAATCGGATATGGCACATTGGTCGAATTATCTCGCTCGGAGGTGATCGCTGGGGTGAGATGTATTCAAACGTCGTGAGTCGCTCAATGCTTGATCAAGGAAGCTCGCCATTTACCGGTGACGAAAATGGTCGACTCCATAAGGTCTCGCGAATGTTGGTTTACACTTAACATTTAGTGTTACCCTTTAAACATTCCCAATCTTTTGTTTAATTACACTTGTCCGACTTTTAAATATTAATCCTTTTCGCTTTAAATATTTACAATAATGTTTAAACATGTTTACTGAATTATTTAACCATCGCTGTCTTTGTTTAACCTTATTTGCCGTGTTCAAGTTGATGCGCATGTTATGTAACCCGGCGTGAGCAAGCTGAACAAATGGGAGACCCTACTTATGCCCGCATATACATTCCAAGGTAGAGATCATTGTTGAGGACAAACCGAAATCTTCGTGTTGGTCGTTGTGTCGATGATCGCTACGAAAGTGATCGACCAAAGGCAAAGAACTCGCGGGATCTAGCCATCGTAACTTGTTCATGTCGAAGGTGGCAAGTTTATGGTATCCCTTGCAAACACGCTATGCGCAAAGAATAATGCAGATGCACACCAACGTACATCGATTTATTAGCGGGTACTTCACCGTCGACAATTACAAACCGCGCATAAGGAAGCTATATTCCCCATACCCGACGACGACAGCCTTCGGACGGAAATCGTGAGCTTCGCTTACGATCGCTCGTGACGAGAAGGTAGCTCGGGCGGCCTAGACGAAAAGAGGATCGAGTCGCAAGCGCTTTGATGTCCGCGAAGTTACATTGCAGCCGCCGCCATGGATCCCGGTCACAATCGACTTTATCTTGTAATGAAACTGTCACCGACTCAGGCATTGTTAATAAGCCGACGATGACAGGGAAACATTGTGTATTGATGGGCAACTTTCCATATTTAAACGAGACATTGTTATTTTAAACGGATACACTGTAATTTGAAATATTTCAACCGATGTTTAAACGATATATAGTATATTTAAACAATGAAAGTGAAATGTACACAATTAGAACGTAAATTAAACAATGAAAATGAAACCGAATGGAATTTAACTCGCTTTTACAATTCAAAACAAACAAAAATTTACATTAAGATATACAAGTCATGCTCTTCGAACACGAAAAACAATGAATTGAATTTGTCCGGATTTACATTCGAAAACAAAATCGACATTCGGATATACATGACATGTTCTTCAAAAACAAAAATTTAACCCGCTGTGACGACCCCCTTTGTCATGGACGCCTACCGCCTCCCTCCTTAAGTATGCGGGTAACATACCTTAACTCGAGGTAAGGAACGCCCGTCTGCAGTAGCCGTAACTCTCACCCCAAAGTAATTGCTCGATAAACCGCATGACGTAGACGCGCGAATCGACGCTTCCTTGTTTTTTTGGCGTGGGGTTTCTATATCGTGCACGAGTGGGTACTTTGCCGTCGCCGACTCGCCGAACTCCATATCGACACAAATGTCGAATAGATTCCGCTGTCGAGATATGCAAGTCGAGATTAGAATACCGATTTAAATACCACACGATATTAATCTGACATAATTAAAGAACTTACCATGTCCAACGCGTCCTTATCGCACTTCTGACATGAAGAATAATGGTCGTATTCTTGTTTATCATTGTCCGTGACTGACGACATGGAAGTGGCCATTCATGATTATCTGGAGGATGACAATTTGAACTTCATGCGCTATGACAAGATCCCCGATCATAGCCATAATTGTGTCATGTGCCGTCTCGCTTTGACATAAACAACAGCAAGCGGGTCTCGGGTGATGGAGGCGCTCTTGTAAGGATATGGCTCTTTTGCTCACGACTTTTGTATTATGCATACGAAAAGCTGCCCATCACATCATCGTGACCATCTCCTTCCCCTCAAGCAGCAGTATAATTTGTCACGGTGAAAGTCGACAAATCATTCTTCCACACGCATAGCGTCGAGGTTAAACGATAACGTATATAATAAGACCATATTGTAAATATTTAAATGATATTATCAATTGTTACATGATATTATATATAATTAAACGTTATAGACAAATTAAATGATAACATAAAAGGTATTAAACACTATTAGGTAATAGTTAAACACTATAATAAAAACCCTTTAAACAATATCATAAAAACTTTTACACTTACTCCGTCCATGAGAGCAGCTGAGGAAGATCCTCATCAACTCCCTCGTCAGATTTGTTAAGACGACTCAGCCAACCCATTTCTTCTTCTTTGAATAAAAGCTTTCCGAGCCGTCCCCGTCCAATTTTTTTGATCGCCTTGATCATCTCGTCCTCGCTGTTCTGGTCGGGTCTTCAGCAAAGATCTTCCTTCGACGCGGGACGATGGCGATAACATCAACCCGCAGTACACATCCTTACATGGTTGTTCTTGTTGTGGGATTGTGTCCGGCTTCGACGCGGGAACGACGGCGACAAAGATCAACCGCGTATACATCCTTACATGGTTCTTGTTGTGGTGGGATTGTGTCCCTCGCTTGGTCATGCAGATCGCCGGCCACCAAGAACGGATTCGACGATCTTCTCAACCGTGGCCATGACAACAAAGATCACTGGGAGACACACCCTTAACTTGTTCTTGATCTTCGTGGATTGTGTCCATCTTTGATGCCGCATCTCTGCAGACTGGCTCCACCGGTCGAGGATTTCATCGAGAAGAGAGTCAACGACCTTCTCAACAAATGCAGAACGGCCACATCATCTACGATGTCTTTTCTCAACAACAAAGATCACCACCGATGGTGTTGCTATTGTTTCATCGTCACCCCATGCGGTGGAGACAGAGGCGATTGTTCTCCTCTTTTTCGCAAGTCTCTTCGAATGTGGCCGCCTTTGAAACGACCTTCCCGATGATGTCGCCGTCGCAAATTCCCGACGCCTCGCTCTTCCCGTGTGCTTCAGCTTTTTCGAGGGATGGCGCACTGGCCGTGAACGCCCTTCCAGACACTCAACACGAGCGATAGTCGAGGAAACTCGGTCATCAATATCCGCATGCCCGCATAAGAGTTGCGGTGACATCTTCGCCTAATGTCACCGTGGGCCGCCATGGCCTGGGGCCGCCACAATCTGGGGACCGCCGTTGTCGTGGTAGGGGGGTTGCTGCACCGCCGTGGTAGGGGAGGGCTTCTCCCTGGCCGAGGAATGCGCGCGTGGTGGGTCGGAAGTAGGAGAACGAGGCCCAGCACAAGCACGATAGAGGTCGCCTCTCATCCTCGCCTCGAGCAAGTGGTTCCCGGAGCAATGGCATCCATCCGCCGTTGGCCCTCCCAACAAATATTTTCTTCTTCAAAGATTCACGAATCCACTTTCGTGAAACTAACATATGTAAACCAAACAATTTCAAATAAATCATTCATTTTTAAAACTATAAAAAAACTATATTTAAACAGAGTGTTTATATATTTAAACGTTATAGAATATAATTAAACGGAGAACAAAAATATTTAAAACCAAGATGAATAAGTTTTTAAACGATAAATACTAAAGTTAAACGCTAAATAAAAATGTTTAAACATTAAAGACTTATGTTAAACATTGTCCATGATTTATTATCTCTTTTCCATCGAGCGATGACAAGCTCGCTTTCTACCGTCGCTGCTTCCTGAAGTACTTTCACCGTAGCACAAGATCCTTGGGATCTCGCCGAAACGGACTTTCTTCCCCTGCTCCGGCCACCAGAAACCGCACGCTAAGCGACCGAGCAACCCTTAATGTACCCTCGTGGTTGGTCTCTTCCCGACGATCTATCTTGCACTCGAGCGGCCGCCATGGAATATCCTCCATGAGCCACTTGTGCGCCGCCCACGCCCATGCGCGACGCCTCATGGTCGGTAGATCATCGACGTAATCAACGATCCGAGCTCGAACCGAGCATGATGTATTTTGGGAAGAGGATCGTCCCCCATGAGGTACACCATCGTGAGTTTGACAAAATTATCTTCTTCTCCCTCTGTCGAACAAGTTGCACCGTGAGTGCTCTTGATGGAGTCTCCTGCCTCTCGTAGGTCTTTGATAGATACCGCCCTTCGAACCGACCCGGTTTTTCTTCTTCCGAAGACCACCGCTGCCGCCATCGCAACTACGTACTCAAGAACGAGGGCCACATCTCGAGGTCCTCAAACTCAAAGCAGCTTTCCCCGATCCTCGAATTTATCGTGCGACCATCGCATCTTTGCAAAAGAGAATCAAGAAGGGCCCTCTCTTGGTATATAGCTTCCACTCAAATAACGCCGCAAACGGTGTCCTTCGAATAATCTCCCAAAGGTCGAGGGGTCATGTTATCTTTCAATTCACCTAAGGTCTCCACAACCGTGTCAAATAGCATCGCCCTATTAACTAGGGTCGACCGCTATAATCACAAGCCTCACGATAATAACAACACATTCAACATGCAGATTGATAAAAAGTTTAAGCTGAAATTTAAGGTTTTTAAACTAGAACTCTCGCTTATTAAACAAAGTGATATAAAATGTTAAACAGAGACCCATTTTTTTAAATAGAGACGAGAATACTTAAACAGAGACAACAAATTTTTAAATCAGAATATCTCATTTCTTAAACGCCAACCTCCTTTGTAAAACCGCAAACCATATCAAACGAAAGTGGGAAATGTACATTATAAATATTACACTAAATCATAACAATCGAAAAAACTATTTCGATAGTGTATACATACGAAAATGCAAAACAAAACAAAACCCCAGCCGAGAAATCTCCCTAAAGACTAACAAAACCCCAGCCGAGAAATCCCCCTGCAGACTTCAATATCTTCCAACAAAAACAGGAGCACAAAACAAAACCGAAAAATCTTTCTTTAGTAATGTAATCAGCTTAACATAAAACCATACTCAATACCTTAGATTGCAAACTCGATGAAATGCCAACTAGTTACATGGGGACTTCTCCTTCGAGATACCGTGGAAAGGGAAAAGTCGATGAAATGCCAATTACAGAGGCTCACGAGAGAGACAACTTCGGAGACAACTTCGGAAATGGAAAAGCTGAAGACGTCAGTTGAGAAAAAGCAAGTAAAAGGCTCCAATAAATTCGTCTCTAGGGATTACCCTACGAAAAACCGCCCACTTCCTCTCAAATCGCCGAGATGGTCGCAGCCCACGACTCCCCATGCAAGGGCATTTTCGTCCCAAAAAAATTTGAAACTCACCCGCTCACATCCGTTACAAGGTTTGGGGGTTTGAAAAACATAGAGTTTAAAAGAAGGGGAATTTTGGGGATTGCAAAACTAACGGGGTGTTTTTGACAATTTTACAAACTTAAAGGGTTTTTTTGGCATGAATGCATTTTTATGAAAAACATCCGTTACATGAATGCATTTTTATGAAAATTCGTTTAATTATGTGTATTCTTCTGAATATCACCAAATATTATATGTATTTTTAAAATTCGATTTACTTGAATATGTGCCCCTCAAATAAACATACACTATTAAAATATATTATGAATTATATAAATATTATTTTTTACAATAATAAAAATAAAATTTTATTTATAAATTTTAAACTATTTATAGCACTGTTAATTTCTATTTAGTTAAAATAAATTTTTTGATCAGAAATGTGGATAAGCCACTAAAACTCAATTTTTGAATTGGGAGAAATTTTAACCCTCTGCAATTTGATTGGAATAGTAATGATGTACCATTCTGCTAATGTAAAGACAGTCAAATTTTTTGAGAGTATATATGCCAAATTATTGGGTTATTAAATTGCTATTTAAAATTTTTTATAATTAGATGTAATAAATAAAATGAATTTGTTTTTATAGGAACATAAACCCAAAAAAATATTAATTTAATGACTATTTTTAAATTTTTTTATAAGTATACATGCAGAAGTATTATAGTCATTTAATATATAATAATATATTTTAATCATATATGTGGTACATATGTAAAGAAATAAATTTTAAAAAAAATATAATAGTATTTGGTTTTTTTATTGAGAAGTAATTCAAACAAAAAAACCAAAAAAATTGTTTTTATAAGATGTTTAGAGCTTATTACATGATTTGATTATATTTATCTATATATATAACTCACTATTTAAGAAAAATTCGTTTTGACTTATGCATTGGTACTGGTAATAATGAATGATGGCATGCCGCTTTTGAGACATGAGGAGAGTGATATGAATGGTGGATGTTGGAATAAATTTCTTGAGTTGCTCAGGGTAGAGGGGGCACGGGCCTTTTTGGTCCGGCCTGGAATTGACCAGTTTAAACCTGCCGGATCAATTGGCCGAGTCAGGTGACCCGTGAACTCTGGCCTCAGCATCAGAAGCGGGTCCCGTAGACAGGGTCATAGGTTCTCTAACCCATTACCCGGTGGGTTGGGCCCGTCAACCAGACGATTTTTCTATTAATTTAAGTATTTTAGAATTTTTTTTTGAAAAAATTAGTTTGACGGGCCCACTTATAGAAAAATTACTTTTAAGTTATTTTTCTATATAAAAATATATTTTTTATTAATTTTTTTAATATGGGGCGGGGGCGGGTATACCTGCGGGTACCCGATTACCCGTCCGGTGCCGGTGTGGGTTGGGGTTTTTAAAATCCATCAGGTTCTGGTTCGGGTTCGGGTTCTGGTATACTAGCGGGGTAGCGGGTACGGGTACAAGTATGGTAAAACCCGCACCCGACCCAACCCATTGCCATCCCTACCATCCACTTAAGCTGTAGAAATCTAGTTGTAGGATGTGAAATATATATGTATATATAAATATATAATAAGCAATGGATGATTGGGTGTCCATCCAAATACAAGTTCCCATGAGGATTAGAATTGTGTTTAAATTAGACAATAAATAATAGAGTTAAGAAGTTAGTTATATTTTCACTAATAACATGATGAGTTAGACCAAATTTTAATAAAAATGAGACCATAGAAAAATCATGATAATTTTTAAATAATTAATTTTATTAAATAATAAATTATAATAAAAATAAAAAAAAATATATAAATATTATTAATAATTACAATAAATAAAATATTCATCATCAAAACATTTAAAGATTTGAAATCTATCTCTAATACATTGTTTAATTTCATACATAAAAAAAAACCTTAATGCTTTTGGATTATGTTGATAACATAAAAATAAATAAAATTATTATTATTTTTTTAAAGATGTATAAATTTTGCTTGTCAACTTTGATTTAAAGTGGAAGAATTATATGAATTTTGATTTCTTTTATTTTAAACAATATCCAAATAATTTAATTTAATTAGGTATATTAGGAAATAAATTAAATGCAGGTTTTTAATTTATATTTAGTTAGTATAAATTATTTTAATTTGTCTCAATATTTATTAAGATATTTTTAAAATTTATTTAACAAAAAGCATTTAATTATTACATATTTTTTAATTTTTTAAAAATAAAAAAAATATTCCACAATAAACATGTGACCACTGAGTCACTGACCATCAAACCCTCCATTGCCATTAATATGCATTTTAAAAAAGCTATTAATAACTAACACCAACCCTTTGGAACAACTATAAATATAATAACTATTTATTTAAAAAAATATTAAAAAATACCCAACTTGCTCTGATAATCTTAAATGAAATAATCGCTCACTGACAACTTTATATTTTTTATTATTAATTCAAATCATTTTTAATTTTAAGTTTATTTCATTCTTCATCTATTAAGAGGCTCTACTGCACCAATGACTTTCCATACAAGCTCTCATTTTTTTTTTAAATTTTATCAAATGTTTCAAAGTATCAGGTTGTTCTTCTGATTATTCATAATCTTTCTTCTTCTGATTATTCATAATCTTTTTTTTCTACGGGGAAACTTCTCCAATTAAAAATTATTAAGGTTAGATTTTTATTTATATTTTTTTTAATGAATTGCATGCTAATAAGTATTTTGTTTAGTAAATTTATCTAATTACTTCAATTTTACTTGCAATGATTAATTATTTTAATTTTTAATTATTCTAGAATAATTTAATGAGATTGCTTTTCTATTTTGCTCGTTATTTGATTTAGTGTTAATTTACTTAGTTTACTAGCATTTTTTTTTAATTTTATGTTTAGTAAATGATGTTTAATGTTTAAATTATTTTTTTTGTTTGATACTTAATTTTGCTTGTGTTTAATTAGCATCATTTGAACCTTTTAAAGTTTATATCTTTAATATTGTTTACTTATTTAGAATTGTTTTAATTATTTCGTTTTGTTATTTAATTGTTCTTATAATGATTCGCAATGTGTCTTATATTATTATGTTTGTTATTTTGGCAATTTATATAATTTTGTAATAATTTTATCAACTTTAGAAAAAAAAATGGCATCACGTGGTAGAAGCTCGAAGGGAAAGAGTATCATTGGTTCAGCCTTGTTACCTACCCAAGAGAGCAATGAATGGCAAGAATATGAAAGTCCGGCCGAGGAGCTAACACCGTCTACTTTGCCTTCAGAGGCCAGAGAAACAAATCCCACAAAAGAATCTACCCCTAAATCCGACATTTTTAAAGTGCATTTTACAAAAATGTATAATAATGATGATACTGTAACCCATGCTAAATGTAATTATTGTAATTCTGAATTTAAGCATAGCAAGGGAAGAGGGTATGGCACATTTACTAGGCATATGAAAAAACATCCCGACAAATTAGGACATCCTCGGACACAATCTCAAATCCAATTTGCCGTAGATGAAGGTACGGGTTCTCACTCTTCTTTATTTACATTTTCTCAACCAAGATATGGGGATAAAATCACGGAGACACTTTCTGAGGAGCACTTACCATTCAACTTTGCTGAGCGATGCCAAGTGCAAGAATGCATCAATGAGACATTACAACCGGCATGCAAAAAAGTTTCAACGAGGACTATTCAAAAAACAATTTTCAAACATTACAAACACGGTAAAGAACAATTCTGTGAGTATTTTCACACTACTACTTCATCTATTTCTTTATGTTCTGATATATGGACTGATGTATTCCATGAAAATTCTTTTATGGGTATTACAGCATATTGGATTGATGATTCGTGAAATATCCAAAAGCGAGTCATTGCTTTTAGGATATTCAATGAGGCTCATAGCGCTGATAACATTTATAGAATGATCTGTGGAATCATCGAAGAATATGGCTTAACTTTTAAGATTTTTTCAATTTTGTTTTATAATGCTTCTGCTAATACTGCCTCAATTAGACCTTTAGAAGAATATTTGAGACCTTCATGTGGGGTAAATATTTTCATATTAGATGTGCTTGTCATGTATTGAACTTATGTGTGCAAACCAGACTAAAGTCCCTAAAACAATTTGTAGGACCAATTAGGGATGTGGTATCATATATAGGAAGGAACATGACTCTCATAAAACAATGGTCTCGTTATTGTAGAGCAAATAACATGAGAGTAAAAAAGTTTTCGAAAGATGTTAAGACTAGATGGAACTCTACTTATTGACTTCTTAATGCGACATTTCCTTATAAAACATTGTTGACTGCTTTTGTTAATGAAGCTTTGCCTGGTTTTAGTTTATTTGAATATCAATGGAATATTGCTACTAGAGTTATGGATTTGTTTTTTTGTGTTTAATACATGTACAAATTTATTTTCGCAAGTTTTTTTTCCCACTGCACATTTATTCTTATATGGCGGTGTTGACATTGCTGAACAATTGTGGAAGTTTAGATTAGATGCTCAATTAATTATGGGTCTTATGGACATGAAGGCTAAGTGGTTGAGCTATTATAGAGATATACCTCATATTGCTTTAGTTGCATTTGTTTTAGATCATAGACAGAAATTATAAGATTTATCTGCATATTTAGAAGCTTATTATAAGTTCTTAGGGTTCAATGAAGGTCAGGATTCTCAATCATGGGCCATGAGTGAGTTAGAGACACAATGGCATGCATCAGAGTTGGACATCTTTATAGATGTTAGTGGAATTGTGGCAATGTTAAGTCACAACTTTTTGAATTATATGAGAGCTATTGCTCTCGTTATGGCCATGTAATTCCACAGGTTACAACTGAGGTGATAGGACAACCTAGCAGTAGCGGAGGAGAATCATTTCGGCAAAAGCAAGCAAAGAAGAAGCGTAGGGGTTCACAATACACTAGGGTCGATCTGTACTTGAACACTACCTTTTGGTTCTCTGAAGATATGAATGTAGATATGACCTTCGACATTCTTTACTGGTGGCAAGGAAATGGAAATCCGTATCCTATTATTTCATTAATTGTAAAGGATATTTTTGCATGCCCTATGTCTACAGTAGTATGCGAGCAAACTTTCAATGCAAGTGGAAACATGTTGGACACAACACGTTCACAATTGTCAGCGTCAAACATTGAAATTCAAGTTTGCAGAGATGATTGGAAGCGTGCACAAATTCGACAACAAGAAGCAGAGATGGAAAGTCCAGAAGCGAGTGACTTTTTCTTCACCGATAACATGATGAGCACAACAACGGCCCCCGACACCGAGCAAGAGCTAGAAGTCGACGCTGATGAATAGGTAATTGGGTGATAACTCTAGTCTAAGGTAAGAGAACTACGTTGGCTTTGATTCCTCTTACACCCAAGAGGATACGTAGGCAACTTAATTTGATTAATCACCAAATTAAGTGCAAGCCATAACATTATAGTTTTTATTTAAATTATTTAAATATTACTATCATATTTGTATATGCATTTATTTTATTTTATTCTTCGTGGAGGTTCATTAATTAAAAAAACATAAAATTAAAAAAAAAATTGAAGGGCTAGCTTGTGGTAGTGGACAACACTAGATATAAATGACTTGACAATACATTAGATTCAGATATACATATATGCAAAATATTATTTTCTTATTATATGTAATTACATCTTTTTTTTTTATAAAAAAAACAAAGCTCAATTTTCAAGAAGGAAGCTTTCACTTTTTTTGGGTTTTGCCATCTCCCCTGTCCCACATGTCGCCCATCTAATCCTTTCTCTAATTTGTTTTTTTTAATAAATATATATGTTGTAGCTCGTGTTTCTAAAAAATGAGATTTCTTTCCCCATCTTTCTCAATTCTCATGCTCGTCTTTCTTCTTGGTTTTGGTCATGAATTTCTGATTTTTGCTTTCTCTGGATGGGTATGGGTGTACGTGGGGTGTTAGTGATGAACAAGGATGGAGGAAGTGAAGACATAAGAGCCAAATCTCATGAAACTCCCCTTTTCTTTTTATTTATTTTTTTGTTTATTTTTTTCTCTTTTTTATGATGATTTTTCTCTTAAATATCTCTCTGTTTTTCTTTTATTTTTTTAGTTATTTATTTTTGTAATAATTTTTTTATGGTTTTGTGAGGTATATTTAGGACATGAGTTAGTTTGTTCTTTTTCTATTTTTGTTTTCTTTTATATGGGTGGGGTGTGAATAATGAGCATGGATGAGATAAACAACAAAGAGAAGAATAAACCAAAAGTAAAAAAACTCACCAAGCTATTTTTTTTTTCTTGAAAAAGATGAACCTTGAAGTGAAGCTCTTCATCTTCATCAATGTTTTTTTAGCCATCTCTCTCTCTCTAGTTATTTTTATTTTTATTTTTATAATTTTTTTAGGGATTACCATCTCTCTTTCTTTTGGTTTTGTTTGTTAATTTTATAAGTGGTTTAAGTTCTTTTTTAAGTAATTTCCCAATGTTTTGTTTTTTTTTAAGTTTTCTATAATTTTTTATATTTATAAGTTATTATTTTTAAAATTTTATGATTTAAATTAGAAAAACCGGCGGGTCGGCCCGTGAACTGGCGGGTTTTGGCCCGGCCCGCCGGTTTTCTTCTTGGCCCGAGCTGGGTCCGGGTCACCAGAAGGTGACCCGTAACCCGCCGGGCCTATCGGGCCAACTTGGACCGCTGGTTCGGCACTGTTGGCCGGGACGGTTCCGGGTCGTCCTTTGGCCGACCCGAACCCGCCAGGTTGGCCCCGCCTGGCCCGGTTACCCCGGCCCGTGCCTCCCTCTAGCTCAGGGGATATCAAACAAAAATAACAAATAGTAAATATTAATATTAAATTTAATTGTGTCCGGCCCAGCTTCAATCATAAGCCTTGACCGGCCCAATTAATTCTAACCATTGTTTCCATTTATGCATACAATTTCCTTCCAACTTTGGTTTTCAATTTCTCTTTCTCTTTAGTGAAGAAACCTTTTACTTGAGATACAGTTATTGCTAGTAATACTAGAAGGAAGAAAGAGCTCTGTTTAGATTTGTTTCTAACTCTATGTAAATAGATGGTATGTTTTGGAAGACAAGGGTGGGCTTGTATACATTGTGTTTGGAAGAGTGGCAAGGTTTGCATAGTTTAAAAATGTGGGCTTGTAAAAGCATTGGGTACATATCTTGAAATTGAAATATGGTGGGTTAAAAATGTGGGCAAGTCCTAATTACAAAACTATTTCTTAGTTCTATAGAGGTCTTTGCAAAATTGTTGAAAGAGTTAAGCTAAATTTCTGTATTAATATTTGTAATCCTAACTCTACTAGCTTTCTCATTGATCTTTAGTGTTTTGAAATCCCATTAGTTGTTAAACCCACCTTTTAAAGCATGGATTTTCCTATTGAAGAGTTGAATGTTTCTGACTTCATTCAAGATAACAAATTAGATTTTGGGCTTATGACAAATTGCTGAGCAAACATCTTGATTAGAACACACTTTCTAACATGATTTTTGATGATTCTTCTTTAAATCAATAGGTTTGTTTTCACAATTGTTCTTTTGCTAAAATTGCTAATGTGGTTTATAATTTCTATAATTAAAAAAACTTTCTAATTCCAATACTTGCGTTGGCTGGCATATTTTGTGGAGACTTCAAATAGCACCAAATGTTAAAACTTTCTTGTGGAGGTTGCTACATGGTTACACTCCAACATTTGAAATTTTCTATAATTTCAATCTTGGTTCCCAGTTGATGTGTCCCTTTTGTGAAATTCACAAAGAAACTACAAATCATATCATTTGGGACTGCAGAGTGAGTCATTAATGTTGAGCTTTAGTGAAAGTTTTTACAGGTGTAAAATTGAAGACATTGGGGATTTTTGCAGAAGATTCTTCGTTATCAAGATTTTTGGCACACTACAATAGGCAACAACTCTTTTAAAAAGCTCTTTATGTTTACTAATGCTTGGGCATTGTGGAAAGCTAGATGTGATACAGTGTTTGGCAACAAAGCTACAAATGTTCAACAAATTTTTGAGCAAGAGGTGAAGCTAACCAATGAGTATCCAAGGAGAAAGCAAATACCCTTGGGGAGGCACTTCCTAACCCTTTTCATAGATTCACTATTTCGGTTTTGTGTGATGCATCTTGGATTGACAATCAATCCTTCTTTGGACTAGGTTTCATCCTTGTGCCGGGAACAACCACATTATATTTGCAGGAGCTTACTTAAACATCTATCAACTGCTTACAAGCTGAAATGGTAGAAATTGGTGCAGTGTTGAAGTTTACAAGCAGAAGAATTTAAATCCTGATCAAGTCTTATGTCACTATCCGGCGGTAATTGAGTTAATTAAGAAGAATGACCCTCGGCTATCTTGGTAATTTGGTGAGGAGCTCCAGAAGTCGGCCACTAGTTGATTGTAATCCAACGATGGTTCTTGATTATATCCTCCGAGATCTCAATGGTGTAGCAGATACTTTTTGCATCGCTTGGTAGGAGAAACCCGGTGTTACCTCATATCACAAGAAGATCGATATTCCTTGTTAGCTAATGGAGGCAATGCTTGAAGCAAGGATTTCATTTGATGGAGTTGTGCTTTTTGTTTTGTTTTTGTTTTTTTAAGTTTTTATAGTTTTTGTGTTATAGTTATAGCTTCACCGTAAAAAGTAAAGGTTTGCATGGTTCAGGATTGTGCTATGACTTGTAACTACATGTGTGTATCATCTGAAAAATAAAAAAAGTTATTTTTATATTTTTTAGAAAAAAACAGGTTGTTTTTATAGTTTTTGGCAGCTTTTTATCAATGGATATACTTGTTGGATCATAGGCTAGTGAGTTTTTTTATTTTTTTATTTTTAATGAATATGGTTTATACAAATCACAACACACACAGTATATATATATATATATATGCATGTATAAAGGGTTGGTGGGTCTTAGAGTAAATTTTTTGGGTGAGTACTCAACTTTGTTTTTCTTTTTCGCTAAGCACTAACTTTCAATTTATATCAAAATGAGTACAAAACTTTGATTTTATTTCTCCGAAATCAGGCTTAGATTAAGACTCAGACTTTGATTTCTCACCGAAAATGCAGTGATGGAGGGCTGCCCAAATCATCAAGCCTGAAGAATTGGTTATTCTCGATGTAGAGCCTCGGGCATGCCGGAAAACCCTACTTGAACCAAAGAATTCTCCATCATTTCAGGGATAGCGATTCTCATTTGGTGAAACGGAATAGGAAGTGGGTGAGATTGATGGAAAAACCATCTAGGGCATCGGAACTCGCCTTTTATAAATAATTTATACATGGCCATGAGATTTCAGTCATGGAATGGGAGACAACCAGCCATGAGGATAAAGAGGATGCCCCTAGATGTTGGCCTTGGTAGCGTCATAGATGCAAACCTTCATTGTGACATACACTGGCATGCTGCAAAAGGTGTGAATAAGCCTGTCCTGATGGGTCCGATCAGAGACGGGGGAGAGACCGAAGCCGGAGACCTTGAGATTGCCATTCTCATCGAGAAAGAGATTCTCTGGCTTGATATTGAGGTGGAGGACGCTGCATGCATGGTAGAAGGTGATGACGGAGATGAGCTGCTAGAAATACCTATGTGTAGTGTCCTTATAATGCCAACCCTTTGTGACACGGGAGAAAAGCTCACCGGTAAGGATAAACTCCATGACGAAGTAGATCATAGCCTTGGTGGCCATGAACTCGTAGACATGAATGATGTTGGGGTGGCAGATGCGACGGAGGATGGAAAGATAGAAAGAAAGGGGGAAAGAAGTGGGAGGAGAAGGTGATGACATGGCAGCCATGTGGACAAAATAACTCCAAGTTACTGAGCTGGCATGATGATGACCGGCTCCTGGTTATCCACGTTTGTATTTTGACGTCCATGTCACCATATTTCAACCGAAAACCTCCAATTACCCCGCCGGAGAAACAAAATCAAAGTTTTGTGCTCATTTTGATATAAATTGAAAGTTAGTGCTCAAACTGAAAACAAGGCAAAGTTGGGTACTCACCAAAAAAATTTACTAGTGAGTCTCGTATGCTCAAATGTTGTTTCTTTTAAAAACACTTTTACCTCAGGGATGTCTAAAACAATTTAAATTTGGAGTGCGGTTAGCCAAATGAGTTTGGAACCCTGCTTTGGAACTTGAAAAAGGTAAATCCAAAGATGAGTTTGTGATATTATATATGTATATATATATTATATATAGCATATCATGATGGTTTGGACTATTAGACTAAGCCCATGC
Organism: Dioscorea cayenensis subsp. rotundata; assembly: GCF_009730915.1. Classification (NCBI taxonomy): domain Eukaryota; kingdom Viridiplantae; phylum Streptophyta; class Magnoliopsida; order Dioscoreales; family Dioscoreaceae; genus Dioscorea; species Dioscorea cayenensis. The sequence goes on from NW_024087754.1 coordinate 30,918, forward strand.
TAATTTGGCCTACAAAACCAAGTTACGTTTGTCCATGACCCATGGATTCTGTAAGGCCCATGGGCCTTAAACCCATTATTAGCATGGCCTACAACAATGTTTTTTCATGTATATAATCAACAAACAAGTAATTCTTACCAACAACAAGTGGATACAACAAACCAATAAATACCTACCACATAGCAATACAAAAGATTATATCTCGACTAATTAATATGTGCTATATAGCAATACAAATGAATTCACATTATTAATGTATCATCTCAATACTATGTATCTCAACGCTATGTGATACATATTATATAGATTGTTAATTTAAATAAATGTAACTATTAGGCCAAAAAGATATAACCTTTCTCTAGCATCTATTGAGTGTAATTAAATTAATTAATATGTTTTTGAAAGAGTGTTGTGATTTTTTTCAATAATACTATTAAACCAAAAAGATGTGACACTTAACAAGCATCGCTTGAGTGTTAATGGTTCATTAAGTGAAAAGTTGTTACTCTTCAAAAGAGTCTTTTGAATGTTATAATATTTGTTAATTCAAGCCATTTCATGACAGAGGTCAATTTTGCATTGAAACAACTTTGTCTTCAACTTTTCTTTCTAAAATAGTGAGGTTTTGGAAAATCACGTTTTTCCTAAGTCGTGATCTTCGGTTGTATCTTGAGAGAGACTGCATAAAACCCTCTTAGGAGATCTTTGTGATAGGGCGCGCAAATCTATCTAAGGACAGCGGAAATGTGCTTATGAATTAATCTTGTGTGGCAAATCAATACACCAACCCTTTTAAATCCTAATAATCTTAGAGAGATTTGAGATTTTCTTTGGTGTTTTACTATGGCATCCGAAACAAATGCCGTCTTTATAGTCATGAATCAAGACTTCATGAAAGTTGAGAGGTTTGATGGAACTAATTTCACAAGATGGAAGGATAAGATGTTGTTCTTGCTTTCAGTGTTGAACATTGCCTATGTTATTGATCCTATGACGCTACCCCTTGTTGAACCAAAGGAGGATGTAAGTATAGAAGAAAAAGCAATTTTTGAGATTAAGAAGAAAAAGAAGGATGTGATGATGAATTTGCATGTCGTGGGACACATCCTCAATACACTTTCCCGATCAACTTTATGATCTTTATATGTTAATACAATCTCGTTAAATTTTTGGAAGGTCAGAAGAAAAAAATACAACACCGAGAGACAGGGTACATATAAATTTCTTATGCTAAAGTTTTTTGAATTTAAAATGGTTGATAGTGTTCCTATATTGGATCAAGTACATGAATTGCAAAATGCTTGTGAATCGGCTCGTGATCTCAAAAATAGTAATTCCGCATTATTTCCAAGTGAGGGCAATTATATCGAAATTGCCCCTTGGTTGGAATGATTACCGAAAAAGTTATTGCATATAGCGTAAGAGTTCACGGGTTGAGAAATTGCAAAGACATATTTGCAAAGAAGAGGAGACTCGAAAACGAGATGCAGTCCATGTTTTGAATGGTTCTAAAGTGAACTATATTGAAAATGATAATAAGAATCGAAAGGGCAAATGTAAAACCTATGATGATGATAGCCAAAAGAAAAAGAGTCGCAAGTGAAATAATTGTAATAAAAAAGGGTATTATGCAAAAGAATGCTGGTTCCCTAAGAGGCCTAAACTACCTAAGGATTTGGGTAAAATGGTGACTAATATACAAGAAAGTAATGATCTTGTCGCCATGATCACTGATGGTATGAAGAATCTTCGTATTGGAATGGTTACTGAACTAAACATGGAAACTCTAGTGAAGTCCGAGAATGGTAGTTAGATTCTGGAGCTACTATTCATGTGTGCAATAATCCTAAATTTTTTAAAAGTTATGAAGAAGTTGTAGGTCGGGAAGTGGTCATGGGAAATGGAAATTCAGCCAAGGTAATTGCAGTCGGAACCCTTGATCTTCATTTCACATCCGAAAGAAGCTTTCTCTTGTGAACGCCTTCATGTTTTGGAAGTCAAAAAAGAATCTTGTATTTGTTAGTTTATTGTGTAAAAGAGGATTCAAAAAGTTGTAATTTTAAGGGGAACATGTAATGTGCTAAAGGTTATCAGTACCGATGGCATGTTTGTGGGATCGAAAATATGCGTCTGACATCATGAAAAAGACACCAGACAGTATATCGAAGCACAAATATCATATTTATTTTGTGTGGGTTCTTTTCATTCCTAATAGAGGCAAGCCTCTATTATTAATTACCCCCAGATTAGAAATCTAGGAACCTCCGATTATGGGCAAAAGACAAGTAAAAGAACAAGAGGATTTGTGAATTAAAAATCATGTTATTTATATCATCGCTGCCGCTGCGCTACCGCCATCGCATTGCTTTGCCTCGATTACATCTTAAAATAATAAATTTAATTTTTATTTATTTATTATTATTATTTTATTTTATTTTTATTTTATTTTTATTTTTTTATTTTATATATATATATATATCGCCCTCGAAATACTTTTTAGCCAAAGGTTTCTAGATAAGTACCATTATCGTTGTTTTGAAATTTGCTAAAGGTATGTTTTTTTCTCGCTATTTATTTGCTTGCATATTATTTCCATATATTCTTTTTTTAATTTATTCATTTGACCCCACACTCATCATAGTGGGTTTTTATTATTATTATTATTATTATTATTATTATTATTTAGAGGGCATATGTGCATATAGCATGCACACTTCACACTTTTCATTTATTTTTTTTATTTCTCAACTTTTATCTCATGACCGTGTGCATGCTTCTCATTTTTTTCATTCATAATTAATTTTTATATATATATATATTTTTTTCATGGTGGGCAGACATGCATGCTTCCCATTATTATATTTTTACATGCTGCCAAAATAAAAGAAGTCTTATTGACCTAATTTCTACCCACTTTTATTTTCTCATGATTCTCATATTTTTATTATTATTATTATTATTATTATTGAGAGAGAAACATTATTTCAAACATCTCTTAACATCAGCTTCAATCAGATTTTTTCATTATGTGAAAAATAATGTATTTATAGAGGTTTTGATCATCAACATGGGACTGATATATCCGTGATATATGTTATGGCTCTCTTCAAGTTTGAACTCAATTTTCGGTTCCCTGCATAACAAAATCAAGATGATTTCTAATTTGGATAGCCCCCTTTTTTGTCTTGATCTATAAGTTTGCCATGCACGTGTGCACCCTCCTTTGTTGTTACATGTGAGTATATAAAGATGTACATTTCTCTCTTTTTATTTTTATATATATATTTTATTTATTTATTTATTTATTTATTTATCTTTTATTATTATTATTATTATTATTTTTTTATTTATTTATTTATTTTTGAATTTATATATAATGACAATGGATGCACCATATATTTCATCCATTCATGCTTCTTATTTTTGGAAATTTTCACGCATTTTATTTTATTTTTATTTATTTTTATTATTATTATTATTTTTGCAAATGTCTCTTCCATGGTGGGCCCAGCCTCTTTATTATTATTTTTATTTTTATTTTATTATGGTACACGTGGGTAGATATGTATATGCATGCTTTTCTCTTTCTTTTATTTTATTTTTAATTATTGATTTTGCATGCTTCACGTAATCTTTTTCGACTTTTGAATACGTAGAACAAATGTTTGTATCTTCAACATGACACAAAATTTATAGAGAAATAAATAGCTATAGTCATGACATCTATCCAAAGATCATATTGAGACTCAAGATTGAAAGCTTTTACTTAAACTACTTCAAAGGAGTGAGTATCAAGATGGTAGAAGCCCATAACATCTTATTTACTTTGGTAATGGGTACTTTTTGGTTTACTTTTTGATAATGGTCGATAGCTACTCAAAATATCCTCGTCGATGCATCCAAAGTCCGCCAAGTTGGAGTAGCTAGGATGCCTTCCTCAGCCTTCGCTAGCATGCTATATATATATTTATCCTCACGCGAGCGCTTTTGATAAATGAGCTACAAAGATTGATTATTTGATAAATGTACTAGAAAATGAACGAGCTTGATATATATATATACAGCATGGATGAATTCGTGATTTCGGGCTTGTTGGTAACGATGATGAAGGCTCGAGTGGTGCTATTAATCACCACGCCGTGTGCAAGTGGTCAGAACACATGCTTCCAACAGTGCACGAATCATCCAACCATGGTGACGTCCTCTAGTGCACCACCAAAGACATTATGCACGACCTCATCCAATCCATCTTGTTAATGGGGATCTATGTTGAGATGACCTTCTCCTTAAAGGGGAGTGGTGATTCTCGGGTCTTGCAAAAGGGAGACCCGGCTTCTCGATAACAAAGGTTTGTGTTGAGATGATCTCTTCTTTCTTCATGCCCCTGCGCGATTATACTCATCATCAAGCCTCCTCATGCAGGATCCAGCCTGCAAGCTACCAAAACTGCGTGAGAAACCGACCGCGACGGGATGGGTGAGTGCGTGACATCAAACAATGCACAAAGTATAGTAGAGTAAAAGTAGTGAGCGTAGCAGAGCTCGTAGCGATCGCTAGCAGAATATCAACGGCAATGCTCGAGCATTATCTCGACCATCAAAGCATGTCACGCGAGGAACGCGAATGCAAGCATAAATGAGCGGTAAGCATATATATTTTTATGAATAGGGAGACGGGAGAGATTTTCCTCATTTTTCTCTTTCTGAATTTTTCAAACTTCTTCTCCCAATCCCCCTAACTTTGCTTTCTGTCCCTCCTCTTTAAAAGATGGACCTTATCCTTCCACCCAACTCCCCCATCAAATCTCCATCAAATCACACCCTAAATGATAAGGATAAGAAACTTTTAAAATTGAATTTTAAAATTTTTAATTAATTAATAATCAACTTTTAATTTATTATTATTATTTATTTATTTTGAAAAATCAATAAAAATTCTGCTTTGCTCTCGGATGTGTGTTTTAGGTACCCTAAGATTTGCACCACTCAAAACGCCCCGAGATCCGTTTCATGTATTATGAAATTTAGAGATTGCCTCGGGATGTGTGTTTGGGCTATCCTAAGATTTGAGATTGCCTCAGATACGTGTTCTCGAGGATAATCTTGTAAATTTTTCATTTATGCCTCCAGATATGTCCTCAAGGGCAATTTTGTAATTTTATTTTTTGCCCAGATATGTTCTCGAGGGAATTTTGTAATTTTGACTTTATGCCTCGAGATATGTTCTCAAGGGCAATTTTGTAATTTGCATTTTGTATTTACTCGGAATTTGCACTCTAGTCCAAGACAACCAAATAATCAATTAAGATTAAGATTAGGATATTTAAATTTTAATTCTAAATATATCTATGATTAGGATATATTAGAATTTAAATTAAATTAGAATTTGCATACATTAGGACATTTATTAGACATGCTGTTATATTATTTATATATAAACAAATGCCCCTTCCTACTTGTCTCACATGAAATCTCTTTGGTGAGTTTGAGTGAGAGAACCCTAATCTTTTTCTTTTTGTTATGGCCAATACATCTCAACCTTTTTGGGATATGAACCAAAATTACAATGAAGTTCCCCAAGGTCAAAGCCTTCATGCGCCCACACTCCCTATGTTTGATTATGAAGCCGAACCCGCAAAGTCATATATGAAGGAGGATAACAATCGTAGTGGGTGAAGCGCTATCCAAATCGTATGGTTATCGCTAATCTGTCTCACAAACCGCTGGTTTGAAGACTGCCTCAACTGATGCAATTTGCTTGAAACCTGAAGGAGAAAAGAAAGATTTGAAGACATTCGAAACCCTTGGATCTAGAATCATCAACCACCGCCCGGGATGGAAGGGTAGGGAACCCTATCCAAAATAGTTCTAATCGATCTTCCATATTATGCAGAGGGCCAAATTCATAGTCAATAACTACTCCAACGAGTTATCCGGGCGTAATTGATAGGCGGATTGTGGCTCACGGCCGCTATGATTTTGATATAAATTTTTATAAAGCATTAGTGGAACCATGGTGTCCCGTAAACTAATACTTTCCACTTCTTACACGGAGAAGTTGGGATTTCTTTATGGGACATCAAGGAATTGGGAGGAATTCCAATTATTGGAGACATCTATGATGAAGTCATACCTCCTAATGACGCAATCCGCCAAGATATGACCCTCCAACTTTCTATTTTAAGAAATCTTTCTTTTTCGATATCTTTCAATGGCTCTCAAGACAAAGTGTCGATGTAAAATGTATTCTTTGAGGATCGGGTGGAATTCTTTAGGAGATCAAGACATAGCTCCCTGCTATAGATGGGCTGCCTAATCCCTCCAAAACCCGTTAAAGTAGATTTAGTTGCTTTTATAGCACTGGATTTGCTTTTTATCATGCCGGGTGATCGCAATGTGATTAAACCAAGAGTTTTTATGATGGCATGCAACATCGCTGCATGGGAGTGAGAGTAGCCCCGCAGCTCTAGCGCCATATACTTGGGCTTAAATGCCATGGCTAAACACGTAAGAGGACCCGGATATCCCACTACAAAGATGTTCCCCGCCTATTTTGTATGCTTGGCTGGTTATTATTTTCGAGCATATATCTCAAAAAGGAGAATAGATGACAATACCCTCAAGTATCCTTGGCTGTCGAGAATACTCGAAGATGTTGCAATTTATGAATTCCAAATACAATTCGCTCACTCAATCCTATATATGTGAGGAACTTTATCCGACGTGAAAGCAATTTCATATCTCACCCTTTCTCGCTCATGCATCATAATGACGAGGTGGGTACGAGATTCCGTGACACCCGACTCAGACCATATGTATTGGATCTCATATACCATGTAATATGTGATGAACCTTCGCTAGGAATTCCTTCCGCCTGTGTGGGTGAGATGCGTAACCTTATAATCCGCACCGATTTGGGCTCCAATTTGATACGATCAGCGATACTCCTCGCTCATTGATATTCCAAGGAGGACTCTTCTCTCGGATTCTTAGTGGGTATTGCTCCATTCTTCTCGCCAAAGGACATCTAGCTCATTCTACATCCCGATGCATGATGTAGAAGGGTGACTTATACTTGTTTTAGCATTACGTAAATGGTTGAGGACTCAAGCAGTCCAACAGAGACATTTATTGTTGATCCAAGATGACTTCGAGACAAGAGAAACATTATAGGAGCAAGGACAATCTTCAAGGGCCACAGATTTATTAATCTAAAGTATATTCATCGATGACACGTATCTTATCACGACCCAATTGTCTCATCAAAGCGACAAAAGAACCTCAAGGTATGTCAATTTTTATTTATTCAATTATTTGTTTATTTATTTCTCCAAAAAGAAAAATCAATTTTTCCTTTACCACTTTTCTTTCACAAAAGAAAATTTTCCAAAAATCCTCAGGAATCTTTTCTTTTCTTTTAAAAATTTTCAACCTTCTCTTTTTGAATAACGATTAATCAACGATCCTTCTTTTCCTTCACAAAAATTTTTCATCCCTCGTGAATCTCCTTTACGCCTCTTTTCTCTTCTTAATTTAATTTGAATTTAAATTTAAATTTTTTAAATATTTAATAATTTAATTTTTCCAACGCTTCGATTAAAAATTTATTCAAAAATCAAACTTTTATAGTTTTCACAATTTTTTTATTTGACTCAAAAGTCCAAACTCGACTCAAAAGTCAAACTCTAGAATCTTCACACTTTTTATTTGACTCAAGTCCAAATTTTGACTCAAAAGTCTATTTTTCAATATAGGATACAAATTCACGACAACCTCTATTATGACAATGTTAGGCTATTCAAAATCCTCCAAGAATCGATGATGCTCTCCATCGATCTAGAGATGCACATGAGCTCCCATGGTAAGAAATATCTTTTTCTCCTTCTTTTTCATCTACGCATCTTTAATTAATCTTGATGACGTCTTATATCTATATCAAATAAACGCACAAGATTTAAGTGTCTGGGCACACTGAGAAAACATTGAGTTTAGGCTGATGTTGGATGGAAGACAATATTGAGTAGAGGAAACCACCGAGTTTGAAGAGGCTTCTTCCTAATCCACTACAGCGATTGCGCCTATGTCATTTTGCACCTTAACCCTTTGAATTCTTTTGAATTTAAAAATTATGCCACTAGGTCCCTCTAACTTATTTCCTTCAAAAATTTGCAAGTAACTCCCAAACTTCCAGATTTTCTTATTTTTCATTGTTTCTTGCAATTAAACCCTTTAACTTTCATATTTTCACTTATTTTCATAATTTTTACGCAACTAACCCCCTTTAACTTTTTCCCTTTTTCCACACTTTTTTCAATATTTGCAAATAACTCCCAACTTCCATATTTTTCTATTATTCATGGTTTTTGCAAATTAAAACCCCTTTTTTATTATTATTTTTATTATATATATGCGATTCTCCCAAACATTTTTCTTTTCATTTCTCATCATCATTTATTCTTTCTTTAATTTCTTCCAATAACTTTTTGGTTTTTGGGTCCCAATCAAGGTAAACATTAATATTTTTTTAAAAATATGAATAGGCCTATATACCCTATTTTTATCCCTAACTCATTATATGATTTGAATCATATGCACATGTAACATGGCTAACATGCATCATGCATTTGAATGACATGAAACCCACGATGGGGCCCACCAAGAATGCTAGTATAAATTAATATCCATCTAATTCATGTATCCATGCATGGGATTTGAGAAGTCATGTATTATATTTCAATAAGGAAGACAATCATTCTTCAACATTTTCTTCTATTTTCTTATTATGGCCCCTTATTTATTTTTAAATTTTCTTTCTCGTTAGGGGATACACCCGCTGCCTTGAAAAATGAGCTCTGCGTAAACCCCGCCAATAATCCAAGAAGGTAATATATATATATATATATATATATTATTTGTTTATATATATTTTTATTTTCCTTTTCTTTTCATTCCATAACCATTTTTTATTATTATTATTATTATTATTATTATTATTATTATTATTATTATTATTATATTTTTAGCTTATCTCAAGAGGATGAAAGTATTTAATCTCTTGGTCAAACTCCTTCTGCAAGTTTTATAAAAAGATGCCCCTCTTCAATGGAGAGTGATGGCGGAATACTCATGTTGAAGGTGTACCTTAAGTATAGCAAAAACGCTAACATTGAAAAACACGCCTAATAGTGATAACGCCAATGTTGATACCACACCTCTAGGAATGCGTAATCTAAGGTATTATTTATTTATTTATTTATTTACTTTCTTTCGTGAACCGCCGTGATATATGTATATATATATATATATTATTTTCTCTTTTCGCTTTTTAGACGCCCAAGAAATTGCCAAGGATCGCTCATACTCCCACCGAGGAATTGGAAAGTGATGGCTCTAATGCCGACGCTGGATTACCAATTTGGCTCGATCAAGGCCAAGGTAAATCTTCTATTATTATTATTTATTGAAGGTCAAAAATTTATTTGTATATTTTCTTTGTAGGTTCAAAGAATATACCGAATGTAGTTCACGCGCGAGACTGAGATGATCAACAACATCAAATCCCTTAACTATCACAACTACCAAGACATCATCAACAAAGTGAAGGAGTCAAAATTACTCTTTCAACCTTTTTCGACGCTGATTTGAACAATCTAGAGCCTTTCATAGAGAAGGTCGCCGACATGCATCCTATGCTCATGTAGCTCTCGTGAGGATCCTAATGTTCAAGCTTTAGCATCCGAGTCAACAAGACAAAGCATGTATACACGAAAGAACTTTTGGCACTTGAGCATCTTAATAATCTCGGTAGATGATCGACCAATGACATAAATGCGAACAAGGAGGAGTATCAGAAACTTGCTGAAAGGGAACATCAACTTCAGGCTGAACTTTGTGAGATTCAAGACACAATGAAGACTTTGGGTGAAAAGATAGCGAATTCGACGGACCTATTTGAAGCTTTCGAGCCTACACAAGTGAATCTTCTGTTGCATTGGATGAGGCCAAGACACAACTTATTGAGAATCAAGGAGAGAACTTAGATACTCCTCTTATGGCTATTTTCACTAAATAGCTTGATGAGTTAGAGGAAGCAAAAGAATCGTTGTTGAAATTCTCATCGGGCACTAAAGAGCCCTCTTTCTTTCCTTTCCTAGTTTGTTTTCTTAATTTGCTTTTCTAGTTTGTTTATGCTCTAGCAATTTGATTTTAAAACATCGATCATGAACATTTGATTTGAATAAGCCTTAGGTTTTTTCATGCATCTTTGTTTTTAATAGAATACTTGGAGAATTGAAATCATGATTGATTTTTTTTTCCTTGTTTTGTTTTCTTCCTTCTTCTTTCTTTTGTTATTATTCATTTTGAATGAGGGGCTTATATTTGTCAATATTTTTCAGCCACATTTGAACTGATTTTTATAAAGGGCATTCATCCACTTAATAGCGCCCTAGGTAATAGGGAAATAGACCAACAAGGTCTGTGAACTCAATTTTTTATGATAATCAAATGAGCTCAAATTCCAATCTCCATCATTCATTTTAAAGATAAGGACCTTATAAATGACTGTAAAAATTTTCACTAAAATTGAATATGATTTGATATGGTGATACTTGACTTGATGATGAGGTAGCTGGGCAGGAATTTGGGCAAATTCTGCTTCTAGATGTCCGAATTTTTTATAATAGTCATATGAACTTAGAATTCAATCGTGACCGTTCATATTGAAGATCAGAACGCCTTGATCATATAGAAAAAATTTCAAGAGGATGGAAACTATTTTGACTATCTGATATTAAGCTAGAATTTGAATATAGTGTAATGACAATCATTAATGAATTTCATGCTTGATGTGTGATTTTATTTTGATAATTGATGGACTTGAGGCTCAATCATAACCGTTCACATTGAGCATTATCAAGGCTAGAGTTTTCATTAAAAAAATTTCAGACATGATCTGAAATTCTTTGGCATAGTCCCGATTAATACATTGATCAACATTGAATGTAGAGAAGCAAAGTGTCTCGCATCATGGCCCACAACCCTACTCTCTTCAATAAATCATGTAATCTTCAAATCAAATTTCAACTCGTTCAGATTGAAGACTAAACATGTATTTTACAATTTGAAAGAAATTTTAAGGCAATCAAAGATAATTTAGTCACCCGATGAAGACCTTTGATTGAATAATACCATCAAAAGAAGCTTTTTAGCTTTCAACACTTTTAACATGCATAAGTTTTTTTATTATTATTTTTGTGTTTTTATGATATTTTATTTTTATTATTATTATTATATTATCCGAAAATCACTAGTGGACCGATGTATTTTGCCCCGTGGATGCACACTTAACTCGCATGACCAGCCTACATGGAGCTCTGACGCTCCTTCATAGACAAACACATGTCTCCTTATTTCATTGAACTAATTTTTAGTACATGAATGCATGAAAAATAAATATTTTTGCCTCGAGAAGCACATTTAATTGTACATGACTAGTCAACCCTTGAGAGGGACCGGGACGCTCCCGGCCATAGGCAAACATTTTTACATTAGACATAATATTTTTTTAAGAAACGGCTGCTGATGGGTGGCATCCGCCTTTCTCATTGGCGTCAATAAGTTGATATGCACCTCCTTTGTAGACAATCTCCATAACATAAGGGCCTTCCCAATTTGCTTTGAATTTGCCCCTAGCCTTTTTGTTGGTGATGATGGGTCTTCTTAGGACAAGGACCATCTCTCCTTTGGTAAAAGTCCGAAAATGAGCCATCTTGTTGTATGCTTGAGACATTTGTGCTCTGCAGACTTCTAGATTTTGTTGCACCCCTAATCTTTTTTCATCTAGAGAGTCCAACTCATCCAAGAGGAGCCTAACATTATCTTCTATTAGAAATTTCATTTTGCAATGCCATTCTCGGGAGAGGGTATCTCGGATTTCTGAGAGGTAAGACCGCTTCGGGCCCCAAACACCAAAGAATATGGCGTGCAATCGTGTCGGAGTCCTATAGGTAGTGTGATATGCCTATAGCATCTCCGGGAGTCTTTCATACCAATCTCTCTTGTTTTTAGACACTACTTTCTTTAACAGCTTTGAGAGGGTTTTATTGAATGCTTCTGCCAATCCATTTGCTCTAGCATTATAGATGGAGGTATATCTCCAATCTATTTTATGATGCTGCGCAAATCTCCAGACCTTGAAGCTTCTGAAAGCGGGACCATTGTCTGAAATAATTCTTCTTGGAGTCCTAAATCTATATAAGATGTTCTGCCTGAAGAATTTGAGGATATTCTCAATCTTGACTTCTCTAAGTGGGATTGCTTCCGCCCAACTGGAAAAGTAATCTGTTGCACCTAATATGAATCGATGTCCCAAAAGATGATGGTGGTTCAATAGGATCGATTACATCCGCTCCCTCATATCTCAAAGGGCCATGAAGAGGTCAGCTTTCGTGTAAAGGATTTGGATGTTGATGAATAAAGTTTCCATGTATCCCGACATAGATGACATTTTTCTAGCATAATTAATGCACTCTCCGACCATGGTTGGCTGCAAGAATACCCTCAAGCGCTTGATTTTGATTCGCATCTTGGGTCCGGATTGGTGCGCACCACATATCCCGGAATGCACATCATGCATAATTAACTTCTTGGGCTTCTTCATATGAGAGGCACCGCAGGAGCAATTGATCATAGGATCTGTAGTATAATATATCATTTATGAGGGTGAATCTTAGGGCTCTTCGCTTTATCTCAAGACCTTTGATTTATCCTCGTGAAGTTTATCATATTTCAAATATTCCATGAACGGGTTGCCCAATCTTCCTTTGGCATTTCGAGAGTGAAAAATCTCCGCATGGCCCCCTAGCACTTTCTCTCTCGACTTCATCGGGATCGCATTAATGGGTCTTCTATTTCTTATGGTTATATGGATTTCTTCATAATTTGATTCGCCACCTCCTGCTACTTTCACCAAAGAATCAGCTATCCATTTTCTCGATCTTGAAACCCTCCTCAATTGCACTTGGGGAATTTTTCTTCATCGATTTTTTGACATTCTTATAATATTTAAGAAGTTCAGGTTTGTATATCTTGTAGTCTCCTTCGACTTGCATGATATTGAGTTGTGAGTCTCCAAAGATGTGTATGTCTTGGATCCCCATTTTTGATTACTCGGGCCCAAACCAAACTATAAGAGCTTCATATTCTCGCCTCATTGTTTGTACATGGTCCCGTGAGGAAGAGAGCATATCTTAGGATTCCCCTTCCATGTAAATCTAATACAAGTCCTATTCCGACTTTGATTTGTGGCATTTGGGATATGAGTGCCGGTTTTTATAGATGACGCTCCATCAAAGTATAGTCACCACCTTGCTTCTTCCACTATTAATGTCTCTTCATCGTGGAGTTCAAGATTAAGTGGTGAATCATCGTGAGAGGATGTGTCATGCTAGAAAGTCTCACGACATTGCTCTTTAATTGCCTTCTATGGAGTATACATTATATCAAATTCCATTAGAATCAATGCCCATTTTTGCTAGTCTTCCCTGTAAGCAACGGCCCTCATCATAAGGTATTTGAGTGGGTCTATTTTTTTGATATGAGTATTACTTTTATGCACTAGCAAGTAGTGTCTCAACTTCTTGACTACAAACACTAAAGCTAGGCAATGCTTTTCAATTACGATATTTACTCCTCAGCTCCTACCAACATCCCGCTAAGGTAATATAACGCATTTTCTTTTGCTCTTCATTATTCTCGAGCTAACATAGCCCCCCAAAGATCCTTCCACTGCGGCCGTGATATAAGATCGAGGCTTTCCATGAATCAGAGCTGCCAACACTGGTGGATTCAACAGTACTCGCTTAATGTCACTCGAAAGCCTCTCGACATTCATCATCCCATTTGAAAGGAGCATTTTTCTTGGACCAATTTAGATAAGTGGCTTGCATCTTTCCAGAGAGGTTGGAGATAAATCTCCTGATATATGCTAAAAACGACCTTTGCAAGGAGCGCACTGCCTCAATGTCCGGAGGAGGTGTCATTTCCTGGATAGCCTTTATCTTGGACGGATCTATCTCTATTCATAGGGACTATGCTAGCTATCCCATCAGGGTATGTTTCTTCTCTGATAAAATTTGCTTCAATTAGCTTCTTGGTCTCTTCTATAACCTTTTCTTTTAGGTCAAACTTCATCTTTCTTGGTGCCTGCTTGACTTGAGTAGCATTAGATCAATGGCCGCCCATGAACAGCTACCTCATCATCCAATCCTGGCATTTCATTATAGTTCCAAGCAAAGCAGTCAATATGCTCCTTCAAGAGAGCCTTGAATGATGATTTTTCTTCTTCTGATAGTTGTGCACTTAGGAAAGTCGACCTTGGGTCATCATCGCTTCCCAAGTCAATTTCAACCAACTCATCAATTGTTGCTTGCCCCCGTCTTCTAGTTCGAGTGGTGCATTCTGTATCTTTATTTCCTCTTCTTCCTCTTGCAATGTTACAATGTAACATGAGTGCCTGGAAAACTCAGAATAGCCTATCCCTTTCTTGTCTATCTGTGTAGGATGCCATAATCGATGAAAGCTTTGATGTGACTTCCTTGACCACTTGATTCTCGCCTCCCAAACCTCTCAACTATTGTCCCGAGCTTGTTGGGGTAATGGCTTGGGAAGTTTATGGGCTTGAGCTTCATCATCTTCTATTTCTTCAATATTTATGATATCATCATTTAAGGTTTTTCTTGCTCTTGTCCTTGTAAAAAGAGAATACCTCTCCTTTTCATGCACGAAATGACATTATAAATGTCTTTAGATGCTCGATCAGATTTATATTCAAGTCATCCATGTGATTTGTGTAAACCATCGTGAATCCTGAATGTATAATGCGTTTTCTTCAATGGATCTTTCAATTTGACCCCTTACTTTGGTGTATATCTCGATCGCTTCCTCATCTTCCTGGATGACTTAGTGTCACTATCAAAGCTGAGGTGGCATCGGGTTCTCTTTTCCTGGAGCACGTGAGTAGTTTTTGGCCGCCTTCATCATGCACTCTTCTTCTTGGCATGGCAATTTGCCCCTGCTTAGTTGACTTGGATGCGTAAGATAATACCGCGATCCCTCATAGTGTATTTCATGGATGCCAAAGGGTTGGATCTCCATCAATTCTAAACTCTTCCCCATCCACCAAATACTTTGCACATTGATGCAAAGGTTGAAGGAACCAACTCGGTTTCATGAATCCATGGCCTTCCTAAGAAGGCTTTTATAGGAAGTATCAAGATCAATTACATGGAATTTTCACGTTAGATGATATTTTTCCAAATTTGAGGGGAGAGTGATTGATCCCAACGCCTTTTGGTCGTGGCCGATTGAAACCCTAGATGATGATCTTCTCCTCAAGATAAGTGGCATACTTCAAGAGCCAATGCTCGAAGAGTGTTGAGGGTCATTAAATTCAAAGAAGACCTCGGATCAATCAAAACCTGTTGATCTTTTACTCCATCACAAAAATCTCGTCACATATAATGGTCTGCTAGTGCTGTAGTCCCAAGTAATAGGTCCCTAGTTTGTGAAGGATACTCAAGATGTATGAGATGGATATAGGTCTTCTTTATGTTGACTTTCGACAAAGTATGCTTGATACCCCTCGTGATTTTGTAGGGCATGTATTAAAGACTCTCGACTTTCACCTGACATCAATCAATGCATCATACATACTGAGGACTGCTGGGACTTTCTTCAAGTGTGACAAAATGTTGTAGTTTGGCTTTTTCAAGGGTTTCTGGGGAGACATTCTCTTTTAATCATCTTCCATTTATCTTGGTTATTTGAACTAGGAACCCTGCCTTGGCTCAAGTGTCTTCCCGCTCTAAGTCGTGACCGATGTACATGTTGTGGTGCCTCATCTTCCTCCTCGGGAAGTTTAGCTCATCTTCCCGAATCATCATGAGCAACTATAGCATAACATTCGCTTTTTCTTTAAAGTAATCCCTCAGCTGAGTGTCAAATTTCCCAGAGAAACCTGTCCTTGCAACCATTTTTGGAAAAAGCGTGACATTCTTCTATGGTGTGTCCCGTAGTCGTGATATTGGTAGTAGTTGATGTCTATCAAGATACATCAGTGCACCGCCTTTTTGGGTTTAGGGAAAAATCCAATTCATTTTCTATAGCTTGATCAAAAGCTCTTTTCCTTTTATCTTTTCTCGATAAATCTTTCTTTAGTATTTGTTGCTTTTAGCAGTGGGTCGGAGAATCCACTACTTTTGAAATAAAAATTTTTGTCCCTGAGCACTCGAGGATATGTCCCTAGATTCATCCCACTCAAAGATCTTCAATATGTAAACTCGTCGTGAGCCTATTAGCTAACTTATCTGCGTCACCCTTTGAATGAAAGGTGGATGTCTCACAGTAGCATGACTTTCTTCAAGACCTTATATTTTGTTGTCTTCGGGTGTAATATGGTTCTTGACTTTACTTGTGGGTAAGGCTCCAAGAGCTTGGGGTTCGTGATTCTTTTACCTCTCTCCGAATGCTATCTTCTTCTCTACTTCATCGACATATGGTCGGCCGTAGAATCGATCATATGACTCTTTTGGCTCGGAGAAGCTATCATATCTGGCCATCATCTTCCCGGGTTATATAGAGGTTCTCTCCCTCGAATAACCCTCGCAAGTCTCCCACTGCACATCTTCTCTCAATTTCATCAATTTTCCTCAGCGAATCTCCCCAGCACTCTTCTGACTCTCTTCAGAAAATAACTCGAGGGTTATCGAAACCCCTTCTCCGCTCATACCTTCAAGGGCCCTCCTATATACCCCTCAATAATGGATTTCTTGGCGCTTTTTGCTTTTTCTTGTTCTTCTTTTGACTCTAGCTTTGTCTCGAGCGACCTTTTATGAGGTTCTGTCAGAGCATTTCAAATGATCCCCGCGCTCACCCAACTTCTTCAACATCTTCTTTGATCTTTTGATATAAATACTTCCCATAACCTCTTCCGAACAAAGCACAAGGTTTGTCATTCTCTGTTGATGTAAATATCACTTTGTTACCAACCACTTTGACTTCCCTTTGGGATGACCCTTCAGGATTTAGGGTAGTCACGTAGCGTATATGTTCAACTGGTTGCTCAGACAAAACATTCTTTGAGAGTGTGATTTTGCCCTCATGGTATTGTCGCCGACCTAGCCCTGAAAACATAACACTCTTCTATTGTATGTCCCAACACCCCATGATATGGACAAGAATTAGGATGATCTATCTTGCTTTTGCTCTTCGTGTCTTTGCATCTGTGAGCGCTGCACTCTCTCACGCAAAGATCTTTGAAGATTTTATGTACTTTTATCTCTCTCCGATGGAATACTTATTCATCCCTATCCTTCAAGGAAGGAAGAGGTTTTGACTCATTGTCGAGAGGGACCTCAAAACTAGGAACCTTAGCTTTGTTCCGCTTTATGGGACTCGCTACGCCTATCCCCTTCCTCAATATGAAGGTAGTAGCAAGTGTACTTGACACCTTCTGCTTTTCTTGGATTTGTCTTTGTCACTCCTTGAAGTGGTCTGGAAAATGGACAACACCTTCGGGTTGGTCCTTTCCAATTTTTTAGCTTGTGAGATTAAGCCTTGGAATGTAGTGGTGCTAGATGTACTCAAGAAGGGCGACATCCAACTATCAATGTTCCGCAGCAATAAACCCACTGCCTGCTGCTGATCAAGTGGTTGTTCATATTTAATGCTCAAGTTCCTCCACCTCATGATGTAATCGACCACTTTTTCATCTTTGTTTTGGCGAGTGGCTACGAGGTCAACAATTGTGATTTTGTTACTTATGCCCCCAAACCGTACTCGAAAGGCATCTTTCATGTACTGCCATGTTTGGATTGACTCAGGTTGCAGATTTGCATACCATTCAAATGCTACTCTTGCAAGACTTGCAGAGAATTGTTTGAGGAGGAGTGATGGCTTCGCACTTGTATCTCCACCAGCCGTGACAAAATGAGCCAAGTGTTGGTCAGGATTGCCAATCCCAGTAAATTGCTTGAATTTAGGAACATTATATCCCTTGGGGTAGGGCACCAAGTCGTGGTAGCTAGGATAGGGCTTGTCTCCATCTGCCCTTGCCTCAATTCCTTTGGCTTGATTTAATTCAAGAACCGCCATTCGTCGTATCTCTTCCCGAGTCATTACGGACTGATTGTTCCCGAACGGGAGCATAAGAGGTTCCCCCATGTTCTACTGGGCCTGAAGGTTTCCTTTGGATGTGGTGTTGGACTTCTCGACCTCGCGACATTCTCTATAGGAAACCGTGGGTTACCCCTGCTAAACTGGCCTTAGGGCTTCTCTCGACCGTCGGGTTGGACTTCTCGATCTTCCCAGTTGTTCAGTGTGATTTTCCATGAGGATGTTAATTTGTTTCGCATTTGTAACATTGACGCCCATCAACATTGCCATGTTGTCATTGAGTCTTTGATATTCGTGATCACGGTGTCCCTTTTTGAGGAATAAAGATAGGTTCATCCTCTTCATCTTCATTTAGTTGCTGTACTTCTTTGTGTTTCCTTGGTACATGGAGCGGTGGAAGGCTAATCCCTATCCCTTGCTCCTCATGTGGTGGCACATGACTAGAACCTTCTTCTCTATTCAGGGAGTCTGCTGCTCTTCTACGGGATCTTGTAATAGGTCCCGGTTGTTCTTGTTCGGGTGCAGGATCTCCTCTTGCTTTAGTAACCATCCGACAAGTGTGCACTTCTACATCTGCATCAGATATTTCTTCATCTTTCATTTCTCTCCTCCATTGAAATTTAGACCTGTTAACCTTGGGTTGATTTCTCGTAGGAGCTAAACGGTCAAACACCGTCTTCTGCGTTGTTGAAATCAATTACGTCTTCTTTTGATAGAATTCTTTTGGTCTTATCTTCTCTCGATCGCAGCTTTCCTTGATGTCAGGTATCGCCTTGTAAAGGTTCTGACCAAACGAATTCTTGTGATAGGACTTTTGGAGGTCTACCAACCTTGCTTTCACTCGCTTAAAGGGGCATGTGCTCATGCGTTGGTTACGCTCTTCTTCACCAGTGTTAAGAGGTTCAAATGAGTTGTTGAAGTTACTCATTTAATCATTCTTAAGTCCTTGGAATGACACAAAAATCCAACTTTTGTCATGGAATTTTTGACTTTCTTTTGTGTGAGCCTTGAAAAACACACTTTTTCTTCTTTGGTCCGTCTTCCTCATATGAGTGGAAAAATTCGCTTTCCCGCCTTTGCCGTAATAGTGAAAAGCGGGTTCATCATCATCATTCATAGAAATTACCCTTTTAGGGTTGGATAGCCTCTCAAATGCAGATACTCTTGGTGCCCCCCTGACATCAGCATACTCGCTAGTTGCAGGAACAATCACATTGGGGCGACGACCTTTGGATGGAAGCCGCGGGATCGCAGGGTTCTCCTTCAAGGTGCGGGTCTCCTCACGAATCGCACCGACTCGGATATGGTGCCAAAGGTCACCGACTCTGCAGCTCCAGTGTTGAAGGTGCAGTTGGGCAATTGAACCTCAGTTCCTTCGCCAAGGAAAATTGTGAGTTTCGGGCTTCTAGAGGTGGTTGAGTTTTTGAATGCCATTTGTTCTTCGTTTCCTGCAAAATAAATAAAAAAAAAACATTATTAGATATCTTTCATAGGATGTAGGAATAACGCCTTTACTTGTACTTTTGCCTCAAAGATGGGGGGAGAAATGGGGTTTCCACCGGGCTTGGCAGAATTTGTAGGATCGAAAATACGCGTCTAGCATCATGAAAAAGACACCAGACAGTATATCGAAGCAAAAATATCATATTTATTTTGTGTGGGTTCTTTCATTTCTAATAGAGGCAAGCCTCTATTATTAATTACCCTAGATTAGAAATCTTAGGAACCTCCTATTAAGGGCAAAAGTACAAGTAGAAGAACAAGAGGATTTGTGAATTATAAATCATGTTATTTATATCATTGCCGCTGCTTGCGCGCTGCCACTGCATTGACTGTATGATTGCCATCTTAAAATAATAAATTTTATTTTATTTTATTTTATTTTATTTATTATTTATTTATTTTTATTTTATTTTATTTTATTTTTATTTATATATATATATATTTTGCCGTCTCGAAATAAGTCGCCACTGCCTATGCCTTATCATCGCGTGCAATATATATCTCATTGTCGCCTTTGAGATACTTTTTAGCTACCGCCTCGAGATAAGTCACCCTTTATCGTTGCTTTGAAATTAGCGAGGCATATTTTTTCCGCTATTCATTTGCTTTGCATATTATTTCCATATATTCTTTTTTTAATTTATTCATTTGAACCCACACTTATCATAGTGGGTTTTTATTATTATTATTATTATTATTATTATTATTATTATTATTATTATTATTATTATTTAGAGGGCATGTGGGCATATAGCATGCACACTTCACACTTTTCATTTATTTTTTTTTATTTCTCAACATTTATCTCATGCACATGTGCATGCTTCTCATTTTTCATTCATTTTTCTCAATTTTTTTTTATATATATTTTTTCTCATGGTGGGCAGACATGCATGTTTCCCATTATTATATTTTTTACATGCTGCCAAAATAGAAGAAGAAATCTTATTGACCTAATTTCTACCCACCTTATTTTCTCATGATTCTCATATTTTTATTATTATTATTATTATTATTATTGAGAGAGTGAAACATTATTTCAAACATCTCTCTAACATCAGCTTCAATCAGCATTTTTTCGTTATGTGAAAATAATGTATTTATAGAGAGTTTTGATCATCAACATGTGTTGATATATCTGTGATATATGTTATGGCTCTCATCAAGTTTGAACTCAATTTCCGGTTCCCAGACAACAAAATCAGCATGATTTCTAATTTGGATAGCCCCCTTTTTTTGTCTTGATCTATAAGGTTTTTTTTAATGATTTTTTTATTTTATTTTATTACTATTATTATTTTTATTTTTTATTATTATTATTTTTTTTTTAGTGGCACACGTGGGTAGATATGTATATGCATGCTTTTTCTCCTAATTATTATTTGCATGCTTCACGCAATCTTTTTTTACCTTTGAATCACGTGAGAACAAATGTTTGTATCTTCAACATGACACAAAAATTTATAGAGAAATAAATAGCGATAGTCATGACATCTATCCAAAGATCATATTGAGACTCAAGATTGAAATTTTTACTTAAACTACTTCAAAGGAGTGGCATCAGCATGGTAAGCCCATAACATCTTTATTTACTTTGATAATGGGCATTTCCTTGATTTACTTTTGATAATGGCCGATATACTCAAAATATCCTCCTAAGTTCTAACACAATTGCATGCATCCAAAGTCTGCCCAAGTTGGGAAAAGCTAGGATGCCTTCCCACTCTTCGCTAGCATGCATATATATATTTCTCCTCACGTGAGCAATTTTAATAAATGAGTACAAAGATTGATTATATTTGATAATGTACTAGAAATGAACGAGCTTGATATATATATATATATACACACATGGATGAATTCGTGATTTCAGTTGTTGGTAACGATGATGAAGGCTCAAGCGGTGCTATTAACCGACCACGTGGTGTGCACGGTCGTGAACACATGCTTCCAAATAGTTCAGCAATCATCCAACCATGGTGACGTCCTCTAGTGCACCACTCGGCACATTATGCATGACCTCATCCAATCCATCTTGTTAATGGGGATCTATGTTGAGATGACCTCCTCCTTGAAGGAGTGGGTGATTTCGGTCTTGCAAAAGGAGACCTGCTTCTTGATAACAGAGGTTTGTGTTGAGATGATCTCCTTCTTTTCTTCATGCCATGGCGATTATACTCATCATCAAGCCTTCCTCTCTCATGGTGATCCGGCTGCAAGCTACCAAACCGTGAGAAAACCGACTGCTGCGACGGTGGAGGTGATGGTGGTGACAGCAACAATGGCATCGAGGCGAGTAGTAGCGGTGACGATAGTGAGCGCTAGCAGCAGCAGGCAGCGATGACGAGCGGCAATAGCGGCATGCTTGGCGGCATTATCTCAGCCATCAAGCATGCCGCGGCGATGAACGATGGCAACTAGAATCGAGCGGCAGCAAATGAGCGGTAAGAGATTTTTTATGAATACGAGGAGAGGGAGATATACCTTTTTCTTTTTTTCTCTTTCTCTGAATTTTTTCAAACTTCTTCTCCAATCCCCCAACTTTGCTGGTCCCTCCTCTCTTTAAAAGAAAAAAAAAATTGGACCTTATCCTCTCCACCCAACTCCTCCATCAAATCTCTGTCAAATCACACCTAAATGATAAGGGTAAGAAACTTTAAAATTAGAATTTAAAATTTTTTTAATTAATTAATTTTTTTAATCAACTTTTTTTTAATTTATTATTATTATTATTATTTTTTTGAAATCAATAAAAATTCGGTTTGCCTCGGGATGTGTGTTTGGGTACCCTAAGATTTGCACCTCTTAAAACGCCTCGAGATACGTTCTCATGCCATATGAAATTTAGGATTGCCTCGGGATATGTGTTTGGGCTATCCTAAGATTTGAGATTGCCTCGAGATAAGTGTTCTGAAGGGTAATCTTGTAAATTTTTTTCATTTATGCCTCAAGATATGTCCTCAAGGGCAATTTTGTAATTTTTATTTTTTTTGCCTCAGATATGTTCTCGAGGGGAATTTTGTAATTTTGCATTTATGCCTCCTGATATGTTCTCAAGGACAATTTTGTAATTTGCATTTTTGTATTTACCTCGGAATTTGCATTCTAGTCCAAGACAACCAAATAATCAATTAAGATTAAGATTTGGACATTTAAATTTTAATTCTAAATATATCTATGATTAGGATATATTAGAATTTAAATTAAATTGGAATTTGGTCTCTATTAGGACATTTATTAGGGCATGAGTTATATTATTTATATATAAACAATCACAAAAACAAAGAGGAAGAGAGAAGAGAAAGATAAGAAGAACACAAGATGGTCAAGAAGAGCACGAAAATTCCAATTCATTCACTAAACTTTACATTCTAACCATTTGCCTCTCATACACAAGTCAACATTTTATATTATTTCGCATACATGGGCCCCACCTACTTTAAATGATTCTATGACCCAAATTTGATCTTATTACACTGTCTTACATCATCTATTACATCCAATACCATGATGCCACATCAGCAAGTACTTATCCTACTCAACATAACTACCAACTAACTTTCAATTCCCATTACAAAACTTTCCTTCCTTCATTGTTATTACAGCAACTTTAACTGCTCTTCTTCTCGATCTTCATACCAGCTTCAATAGCAATCCCAACTTCTACACCTCACCAGAACACCATTGGAATACCACCGGAACGTCTCTACAACTACTCTGAGCCAACAACACTTTAGCACAAATCACTTCATTATCACTCAACCCCTCCGAACTCAGCCAAAATCTCCAATTCACTCCATTGCTGAAACTGCCTTTCTAATGGGGACACTGGGGAAGGTGATCTACGCCATTGAATTCTGGATTCGCAAGACTAGCTAGACCATCTGCTGCCTTGGATGCTGTCTTTAGGGCAACTACTACTTCCAAAAGCAGCGTAAATGCTTTTCTTGTTTCATTAATGCCTTGATAATGATTAGGGATGGCAACGGGTAGGGTATGGGTAGGGTATGTCAAAACCCTTACTCATACCTATAACCCTTACCCTATACCCCTATCCTTACCCGTACCTTCTAGGGTAAAAAAAATTATACACTTACCTTTACCCGTAGGGTAGGGGTATACTTGCGGGTACCCGCTTACCAGTTGTTCAAATTACCTAATTAAATAATAATAATAATAATAATAATAATAATAATTCATTACAATACAATGTTTATACACATGTCCATAAATTCAAAATTACAAGTTGATACATATTTGTTTATCTTAAATCATATAATCATATAAAAATTATATGTAACAAATTGATTTATATAAAATAACAAGTTGATTGATATTTATTGCGATCTATTTAGGACTCAACTGTAACTCTACTTTTATTGCTTAAGCTTAACTATCTTGGTTAATTTTTCACATATCTATTATTTATATTTTATATAGTTTCAAATTTTATAAATGTCTAGTGAGATTTTGAATTGAAGTGCAATTATAAATTAAGTAATTCTCATAAGTTTGTAAATTAATTGTTAGTTTATATATCCAATTGATTTCATAATAGCATCTTATTTTTTAGGATGTTCTTATAATTTATAGAATAAATTATTATGATATAATTTTTTATATTTGTTTTATAACGTTTAAGTTTTTTAATTTAATTATCATTATTAATATATATCCAAAATTCAATTTTGATAATATTAAGCTCTATCAAATACAAATATAAAAATTAAATAAAATTCAAAATAATATATTGAGAGAAAATTTAAAGTATTATTTTCAAATTAATTACCCTGAAAATAGATTTAGGGTAAATTACTAAATTGTGGGTAAATATTTAGCTTAATAAAAATTTATATATATATATATATAAGGGTAAGGGTACGGGTATGGGTTTTACCATACTCCCTTCAACGGATAAGGTTACGGATAGGGTAGAGGCATACCTATACCCGATCCTTACCAGCTAAAAAAATAACGGATAGGGTAGAGGCATACCTATACCCGATCCGTACCAGCTAAAAAAATAACGGATAGTACCCGTACCTGTACCCAATCAAAGAGGGTATTACCGTACCCCGTAGGGTACGGGTATACCCGTCAGGTAGGGTATAGATTGTCATCTCTAATGATGATCTCCATTTGATAATTATTGCATGGATTGGAAATTTTTGTGATGTATTGGGTGATGTCAAAAATTGTCGTTGTTTTTCTTTATTTGTAAATGTTTTGGGTTTAGATGAGCGTAAAATGTGATAAAGTATACGATTTTAATTTGGTCGCAATGTGATGTGATTCTTGGTTCCTTCAAGCTTCATATTTTGAAAGATTTCTTAAGTCTGTGGCTATATGTTAGTGATTATGATGCATTGTGTGATAAATTTTAAGTGAGATTTTGTCCTTAAGATTGTTCTGTTTATGGTGAAATTATGTTAAGTTAAGGCCTTTTTTTCTTTGTAAAGACGGCTTATCCAATGACAACTTTGGATTTTTATTTATTTATTCAATTTTTTGTTGAAGATGAATTTTGTAACTTTGTAATTAAATTTGACTGGGGCTCATACATTCTTCTTTCTTTGCAAATACTATCTTTAGTTGTCAACAAACTTTTTGATATAGAGGATGAGACATAACTGCTCTAGGTTTGTGGGATGAAAATGGTTTTGTTCATTAAGAGAGGAATAAAAAGGGACCATTAGCTCTAGCTGTGAGTTTTTTACTAATTGTTTTGCCTGATGAAATAGCACAAATTCAATATTCATGCATGGTATAGCATAAAATTGGTGAATAATTCCCACCTCTTATTAGCCTCTTCCTGCCTTGTAAGCATTCTCTTCAACAAATGTACAATGTTCACATAGTAAATTATGTGAAGAAACATCCATTTGCTACTTTTTGCGCTCTCCAGGAATGATTGGTGTTGCTCTTTTAATTGTAAAAATGATCAGGTAGAAGTAAAGGAATAGCTGTTCTTATTAAACTTGAAAAATATTTGTGGGACTTAATTACTGGTTGTGAACTTAGGATGCATGATATAGGGTATTGGTTTGGTGTAGAATTTATTTGAAGAACAATCTTCTCAGATTTGTTTACACAAGTTAAAGATTCTCATTGTGTGAAGACTTCTTTTTTTTTCATTTCAATAGTTGAAAAGAGGCAAATTTCCAACTAACCTAGTGTTAGGTCAACACTAGTGCAAATGCTAATTGAGGTTAATATTGGCTTCCATAACCCTGAATCTAGAGTAAATCTTCAATGAAACTGTTTCCTCTGTAAGTGTATTACTTCTGCTATCAGCCTGAGGAATAAGCCTCTAGTTCAAGGAATTAATTTCCATTATGTTCATATGCTCATGAGTACGTATAGTCTTGATTTGATGATTAAGAAATTTCCAATGGCATCAGAAAAGTATTTGTTAGAGAAGACTGAGGAAGTTTAAATGATTCAAATTTTGCTTTAATGTTGCATCTGAACTGTACAAACTCTGATAATGATATTATTGATCAGGAGTGTGCTTCAGTACATGCTAGTTACAGTGCTACATTGCTTGCATGTGTTGCCTTTTGGGAATGGCATTACCGTACAAGACAGTTAGTTTACAACTTTACAAAGATACATTTGTTATATTAAATACCTTTTTTTTCCTGATGTGAGTATTTTTTATCATTATCTTATAATGAAATATGTTTAATTCTTTAAGTAAAATGAATTATGTAATGAATTTTTTTTTTAGAAGAAAATTATACAATTTATATAATATAATATTTTGGAAAATGCTTTGTGATTGTCTTGTTATACCTCTTGCTAAAGTCAGCTTGGAAATTTAATGAGTTTGTTGCAGAAGGTGGTGTATGTCATGTTTTACACTTACGGCTTTTGTTACTTAAGTGGTTCTCATTTTTGTTAGAGTATGATCTGTATATAGTATTTGCATATGTTGTTTTCTAACATTGTGTATTGATTGATGTTAATTGTTAATGTCGAGAGTTTTAAAAGTACAGAGATGAAAAAAACAAAAGCTAATCAAACATTAAAACAGAGGAAAACAAATGGAGGAGAGAACAACCAAAGGTTCATTCTATCTATCAATATACATCAGTTCAAGCTTTTAAACTAATACTAGCTAAGTCATAAGGCAAGTGCCACTCGTGATAAATAAACCAGCCGCCTAGCACATCTCCTGCCTCCAACTTAAACTTTTGATCTGATGGAGCAATCTCAGCCGTTCACTTCAACTCAATATCTTCTCATCTATTTTCCCTCTTAACACATGACTAACTTAGCTACTTTTCAAACTTACATATACAAATATTCAGACACTTAACAAACAGAACAACATAAACACATTTGCATCCATCAACCTTAAACCTTCACTGCTTCCTTCTTCTCTGTAACTATCTTTAGTCAACTGTCAACATTCTCCCCCTTGATTGAAGATTCCACACTCCCATTTGTGCTATAAATTTCACAAACTTCTTCACATCCAAGAATTTGGTCATATATCACATCTGCAAGTTGATCTGTAGATGCACAAAACTCCAAGTTTACTGCTTTTCTGGGACTAGATCTCTGATGAAATTAAATTTCACATCTTTATGTTTTGTTCTTCCATGAAGAACTAGATTTTTGGCCACAACTATACAAGATGTGTTATCACAATTGATTGTAATGGTATCATCATGCTTAATTCCACAATCTTCAAGTATTCTCTTCAACCAAATCCCTTGACAACATGTAACACTCAAAGCAATATATTCTACCTCAGTTGAAGAAAGAGCAACTATATCCTATTTCTTAGATAGCCAAGTAATTGTTCCGAGCCCATATTAAATACCACACTTGTTGGGCCTTTTTATGTCCACCGGATTTTGAACCCCTAATCACTACTAGAGAAGCCCTGCAAAAGATAATTACGACATCCTTGATAGAAAATTCCAAAGTAAATTGTGTCTCACTAGTATTCGAGAACATGCTTCACATTTCTTGATGTATTTTTGTAGGCTTATGCATAAACCCGATAAAAAGACTAACAAAGAAAGAAATATCTTGCCTTGAATGAGTCACATAAATCAGTTGGCAATTATTTTCCTATACTTGGTCACATCTACCTCATTTGCACTTCATATAATTGCTACTTTGCACTTGGAATTGAAGGCACACTCACTGGCTTGCACTGCAACATATTATACTCCTTCAATAAATCCTCAACATATTTTTTCTGTGAAACATGTATTTCATATTCATGCTACTTCACCTCCAATCCTAAAAAATAAGATACAATACCTAAATTACTCATGTCAAATAAGTTTTTCATGTTATCTCTGAAATTAATTAATAAGGCCATAGATGAACTCATATAAATTACATAATCCACATACACGTAGACCAGCAAAATATCTACCTCTTTACTAATTTTCTTATGCAAAGTATATTTAGTATAGCTTTTGTGAAACCCTTGTGACTACAAATACCCATCCAGTTTACTATACCATTCTCTTGGAGCTTGTTTAAGCCCATGTAGAGCCTTATTTAATTTGTACACCATGTGCTCCTTCCCCGATATCTCAAAACCTTTAGGCTGTGCAATATAGAACTCTTCTTTTATATCACCATTCATAAATGTTGATTTCACATCTAACTGAAATACTGACCAATTTTTCTATGCAGCTAATGCTAACATCAATCTCACTATTTCCATAGTAGCAACTGGAGCAAAAATCTCCTCATAAGCCACATCAAATTCTTGTGAATAGCTGAATGTTGTTGTGCCTCATCAAAATTCACTGGAACTGTCATTACTTAAGCAAAAGAACAACTGAGTCCTTCCTTACTCTTTGTATTGGTGAATAATCAACACCAATATCACTAACTTGTGCAGACTGCCTGCTTGTAGAAATCCCTTCACTAGTAGTTCATCTCTTAAAATATCAGTCACTGAAATATTGCGTTGATTATTTTCTAAATTTATTGCAGACACTATACTATCTGTTCTCACCTCCTACAAAATAATTCCCTTAGTTGGAGTTTCATTTTATGCCCAATTCCAAACCTCATTTTCAACAAACAATACATCCCTATTGATAATCACCTTCCCAAAATTTGGAATATAAATTATGTATGCCATCTGAGCTCTTTTGTCTAATTTCCCATCTGAGCTCTTTTGTCTAATAGCCAACAAAACTTCCCATCTGAGCTCTTTTGTCTAATTTCTGTAAATTTTGAATTGCTATATGTCTATATGCTACACATCCAAACACTCTCAAATGATTTACTCTTGGTTTCATCCCAAACCATGCTTTATGTGGAGTTTTACTAAACACTGCATGAGTAGGTGACAAATTAGGCAAATCTGCTACTATTAATACTACTTTTGCCCAAAAATATTTGGCAATTGACTAGCACTCAACATGCTTCTGACCTTTTCCAACTAAAGTTCTTCCTTTCTGCAATTCCATTTTGTTAAGGGGAATATAGAGCAATCAACTCAAGTTTAATGCTCATTTGAGTACAAAATAAATTAAACTCCCTTAACAGAAATTAATACCATCTCTATCATGCCTAAAAATTTTAAGTTTTTGTCCTGTTTGCCTCTCAACAAGAGTCAGGAAATTATGAAATTTTTAAATACTTCATACTTTTATTTGAGAAGATAAATCCAACACATAAGAGTAATCATCTATAAACAACAAAAAATACCTATTGCCTCCATGAGATTCAATTTGCATAGGTCCACAAACATTTGCATGTACTAAATGTAGTCTATGCTCTGGTCTCCAAGATTTTCCTAACTGAAATGGCAACCTTGCTAGCTTCCCATAAACACCATCTTCACAATAATTTAGCTTCTTCACAAGTGGAAATCCAAGCACCATATCATGTTGTTTAAAAAACTGCATTTAAATGCCCATATCTCCTATGCCATAATAAATATAAAGCTTCATTGGACATAATTTAGCTTTTATAACTACCATATTTACTTGCTCAATCTTTGAAAACTCCGCTGCATATAAATTATTTCCACTCCATTGGACATTCAATAACTGTACACTTAATTTTGCATTTTCCACACAACAACCATGTTTATACAATATACCCATTCTCAATTAATTACCCCACACTGAGAAGATTATAAGCCAAATTTGGTACGTACTGCACTCCATGAAGTAATATCACTCCACCTCTATGAACATTAATTGCAATTAACCCTTTACCAAGAGCATCAACCTCTTTATCATCACCCAATCTAACATTATCGCTCATTATTTCATCTAATTGATGAAATAATTCTCTCTTAGCTATCATGTGATTTGAGCTTCCACTGTCTAACAACCAATTAGATGAATCTTCTACTTCTACTCCATCATGCACCATAAACAAACTCCCATACTCATTTAAATTTTGAGACCAACAGTGAGACCAACAGTGAGACTTCACAAGACCAATTTTTTTTACAATTAAAACACTAAACATTTGGTAAACCACCTTTACTAGGCCTATGATCAATAAACTGTTTTTGATCTCCCACTTGTCTATTAAATTGTCTTTGAGCTCTTTTGAATTGCTGCCTTGGATTAAACTCACCACTATACTGCTGCCTCTGATTGAACTGCCTTTGATCAACATGATTACCACCTCTGGAACCACCAACTCCTCTACCTCTTCCTCTGAAACTTCTCCCCCTTCCTCTTATATAATTCTTGCCACCAGATGATTCTCCCTCATATAAAATACTCTATCTTCTGATTTATCATTAAACATGTTAAACCTAGTGTCATGTGCCTGCAAGGACCCACTCAACTCATTTAAAGACAACTTAGCAACATCTCTAGCTTCTTCAATTGAAGTCACTACATGATCAAACTTTACAGACAAACTTCTCATCACTATTGAAACTACCTCCTCATCTGTAAGTTCATATCCTAAGCCTCTTATCTAATTCACAATAGCAATCACCCTTGTGATATATTGTCGTACTCCTTCATTATCACATCTACAACACAAATAAATTTGTTGAAACAATTGTACCAAAAATGATAGAACGTCAGAAATAAATATTCATATTCTAAACCGATACAATGTTTTCAATAGTGAATAGGGAACAACAGAAATGATAGAACATCGCAGATAAATTTGTTCAAACAATCAAGAGATTACTTAAATCCACTCACTTAAATAAATATACATATTCTAAACTATATAATCTTATATTTGATAAAAGTCTATTTGCATGTCTATAAATAAGAAGACAAAGAAAAAGAAAAAAAGATAAATATGAGAGAGGTCGATGGATCATCACGAACAAGGCAAGGGACATGAGATTTTGAAGTTTTTGAGGTTGTAAAATCAATGTTGGTGACTAGACTAAATACATGATATCTAGGGTCTACTTGAGAGGATGAATGGTGGTGACCATAAGTTGCACCTAACGTTCCCTTTCTTTTCTTTGCCCGATTAAGTCAATAGCATCAAACATGGACATTTACTTGTCCCCTTCTTTTGTCTCCCTTTGATGATGCTCCTTGTCAATGATCAAGTCTATTTTTTTAAATCATTAAAGACACCAGAACAATAAGAACACAAAAAAGGACGACAAAAGAGAGAAGTCCAAATTGACTTGAAGAGCTAATTCAAGCCCACTTTTCCCTTTCCATTTGAGCCCCCAAACAAACCATCCAAAATCATGTCAAAAAAGAAACGAAGAAGAACAAACAAAGCATCTTTCAACAACCAAAAAAGAAAACAAAAATAAAAAAATGCAACTCTGCAAGGCCAATCACCTTGCATAATAAAATCCTAATCCATGAAAATAAGGGAAAAGACAAACCTGTAGAAGTTGTTAACTATGAAATAATAATAGAACGAGCTACATTCAGGTTACAATAATCATCCAAAAACTTAATTTACTTCAAAACAATTCAAACATTGACTTAAAAATTACAAGGACAAAAATAAAAATAAAAACCCTAAAACCCTAAGTTCACAGAGGCCGCTACTACACACTACCGCAATCAAGATGAAATTTTGAGCGGAAGTAGAACATACAATTGATAAATAATAAACAAAAAATCAACCAATTATCATCGATTCCCATCATTCAAATCGAATCAAATAATCACATACAGAAAATCAAATAAACCAAACAATAGATCAATCAATATGATAAAAAAAACAACAACAAACACTACAATTCAACCATAGATACAAGAAATAAAAAAGGAATCAATACTCACGAGGCAATGATCACATACCTGCTGGTGCTATCGAGAGAGCGAAAGAGTGAAAGAGTGAAAGAGATTTCTCTAGCAGTCCAAGCGTGAAGCCAATAAACTTGGTTCTTAGAATACATTGAACAACAAAAAGAGGATCACAAAATCACACATTCAATAAGGAAAATTCTGAGTACTATTAGGCTTGATAGAGATTGTAAGACAAAAAAAAGAAGAGTGATACCTTTGGACTGTGGAGAGATGGCGGGATTGAGTGGTGGCATGCACCGGTGAACTAATAAGAGAATGCGGGGCTGATGGGGATTTGGATGCAGCTGCTAACAGAAGAGGATGCGTGGCCAGGAGATTTGGAGGCACCCATGGAGATTTGGCCACGTAGGAGCTGAAATTTAAAAGCTGGTGGGCAGCAGCACAATGGAGAAGATGGCTTGGTTTGAAGACGACCTACAGACCAGGCCAGGGAGTAAAATAATAAAACTTGCCTGCGTTTTCTACACAAACGCCACCAAATCAAGGGTAAACTCCCTGCGTTTGATAACACAAATGCCGCTAAAACAAAACATTTCCCGGCATATCTCCTAGCATTTTAGAGAAAACCCTGTTGATGTTCTCAAATTCTTCATGCCATCCTTTTCCAGTTAGAGCCCGCATGCACATTGCCGACGTTTAAATAATAAACGCCGCTAATGGAAAAACCAACATCGGCGTTTGGCCTTTAAACGCCGCAAATGCCCAATTCTTCCATACGAGAAAGAGCTTTTGTGGCGTTTTACAATGAAAATACTGTAGATATGCCGGCATTTATGGAAAACGCCGCCAATAAAATGCCACTAAAACCGTATAATGTTGTAGTGTTATGAGTGTCTTTACTCTCAATCTCACTCTTATGGCCACCTTCACACTTTTGGTTGTATTTATTTTGTCCTTTTGCCCACT
The DNA here is from genome assembly GCF_009730915.1 of Dioscorea cayenensis subsp. rotundata. Classification (NCBI taxonomy): domain Eukaryota; kingdom Viridiplantae; phylum Streptophyta; class Magnoliopsida; order Dioscoreales; family Dioscoreaceae; genus Dioscorea; species Dioscorea cayenensis. Next base: position 63,754 of record NW_024087754.1, read on the forward strand.
GTTGAGTGAACCAAACTCTCTCCATGTTCCACCATGTGCATTTTTATAGACTATAGTTCTCAACACAAGGGCTATCGCTACTATGGTCCTCTATCTCACCCTCTTCATATTTCTCGTCACTTAACATTTCTTGAAGACACACCTTACTTTTCTTCATCTTCCCCAAATATTTCTTTTCTTCAGTCTTCCTCTAGTGTGTCCTCTTCCCTTCCTTCAGTAGTTATTCCAATTTCCATTGTCACTGCTAATTTTGTGCCTTCTCCCACAGTCTCCATTGACACTTCTTCTATTCCTCCATCCTCTGGGTGCCTTGATGGTTCTGGTGATTCACCTCCTCTCTTAGCCGACTCACCCTCTACTGAAGATGCTCTTGATCCATCTGGTTATTACCCAGATATCATTCACCGTCTTCCTGCTCAATATGCACTTTCTCTTTCCTCTACCTACGCCGAAGAGTTCCAGGCTTTCCTTGTTATTGTTCAATCCCATTCTGAGCCGTAGACTTATCGTGAGGTTGTGAGTCATCCCCATTGGCAGTAGGCTATGACAGGGGAACTCGATACCGTTTAGCTCATGCATACATGGGAGCTTGTTCCATTTCCTTCTGGTGTTACTCCCATCAGTTGTCGGTGGGTCTATCGAGGTAAGACCTGAGCTGATGGTAGCATTGAGTGCTACAAGGTGCATCTTGTTACTCGTGGTTTCACTCAAGAGTATGGCATTGACTATGAGGAGACATTTGCTCTATGGCCAAGTTGACTATTGGTCATCTTCTTTTCGCTATTGTAGTCGCTCTTCACTGACCACTTTATTAGTTAGATGTGACCAATGCCTTCTTACCTAGGGATCTTTCTGAGGATGTTTCTATGAGTTATCCTCCTTGTTTCTCTCATTCTCCTCGGCATGTCTGTCATCTTCGTCGGGCTATTTATTGACTCAAACAAGCTCCTCGTGTTTGGTTTAAGGGTTTTCACAGTGTGGTTCTTTCTCTTGATTTCACTTGGTCGAGCTATTATGTCCTCTTTACTCAATAGACTCCTCGAGGCCTCACTATTCTTCTTCTTTATGTTGACGATATAGCTATTTCTGATGATGATGCTGATATACTATTCTTTCTCTGAAACAGCGGTTGCACACCGAGTTTCAGATGAAAGTCCTTGGACCTTTTCTTTCCTTTCTGGGTCGTGAGGGCACATATTCTCGTCGAGGTTACTTGGTGTCTCAACAAAAGTACATTTATGATATTTTTTCGATGAGTTGGCATTACTAATTTCTACACTGCCTCCACTCCTATTGAGTTGCACCATTATCTCTCCTCTTTTGATGGTGAGCTGTTGACTGATCCTACCCGATATTAAGCACTTGTGGGTGCCCTTGTTTATTTACTTATTGGGTTATGACCCTAATGAATCATAGCTTCTTCTCTCACATTCCTTACTGTATATTTTTGGTGTTACTATAGAAATTGTGTGAGTAAAAAATTTAAAACTTATATATTTATGTTATATAATAATATTTGTTTTTAAGAGAATTATATGAAAAAAATTTCCAATTTCTTTGGATGCCTCCAAGAGAGCAAAGCCACTCATCTCTCACGTGATTCTAAGCCAAGCAATGATTCAATTTTTTTGTTTTGGTTTTTTAATTAAGTGGACAAACCAACTGCACAAGACCAATTTTAAAAACTAAAAAAATGGGAAAAAATTGTTCTCTTTGTAAATTTTTTTAGTGGATACTTGGTGGCTCTTTTTTTTAAAATATTACATATTATTTTTTAATTAATAAAATAAGTATTTTCTAAAATAATTACATATTTAAGTAAAACGATAACCTAACTACCGTTTTGCTTATATATTAGTGGAAAATAGTAACATGGTTACCGTTTTACAAAAAAAGACCAACAACATGAATAGTTTGATACCAAAGAGATCAAAGAGGTTTCCTTCATTTAGATCTCTCCATCATCCATGGAGATCATGACAATGGCAAAAAAGCCAAAACCAAGGTGGTGAAGTCTTCCATTTTAGCCACCTTCACCTGCATGGGTTACAAGGAATATGGTGCAGGGTTGAGATTTAGGTGCCAAACTTGTGACTTTGAACTCCATGACTTTTGTGCTCTTTGTCCTTCTCTCATTGCTCATCCTTTTCACCTGAAACACCAGCTCATCTTCTTCACAAAACCAGGTATATATATATATATATACACATCCAAACTAAACTCAACTCAATTATCACATTAATTTAAGCAAAAATAATATGTAATATTTTTTTTAAAAAAATAAAACCTGTGTAGCTCAATCATTCTTTTTTTTTTTAATTTTAAATCTTTATTTTTTAAGAAAAAATCTTTAACCAGTATAAAAAATTATTTATTTAAATAAAATAGAATACCTAAAGGGTTCATAATCTAGTAATTAATAGTAGCCCTACTATGAAATGTGTGGCGTGGAACTTTTAAATGTTCTAAGTTTAATTCTTGCAGGATATATACAGTTGGGATGGATTTCCAATATGGGTATGAACTTATAACTCAAAACTCCGTATTGCTGGGTGATGATATAAATGTTGAATAATCAATTCTCGGTGTATGCACAAACTTCTAACTAATCGTGTTTGTCATATTTGTCAAAAAATAAAAAATAACCAATAAAGTAGGATAAATTATTTTTCAACTGTGTTTTTAAGCCCATGCTCAAAACATCCTAGATTTTCTGGCATCCTAATTGAGCTCTTTAGATTTTTAGATCCCTTAAAATATAATTTTAATTCAGGAAAAACAAATTGAGATTAAATTTTTGACAAGTCTCAAGCTGGTTTTAATTTTTGACAAGTCTCAAGCTGATTTTTAAATTTTTTTTTAATGTCATTATATTTTTAAAATTTTAACACCATATGCACCCCACAAACTCACTCTATTTGCGTTGTAATAATGAATTAAAAATCCAAAAATTTTCATATAAAAATTAAATACCTTAATTAATTACTCCATCCTTACAACAGTGATAATTTTTTTTAAAAAAAATGTAGGGAAAGTGACAAAAAAAAAACATTAATTTAATGAAAATAATGGAAGCAAATAGTAATTTTAGTCCTAGTATTAAAATATAGAAACTTAAAATAGTTGATGTAAATTAATACAAAATAAACAAGATAGGATTCACTACACCAAAATAGTGCTTTCGGGCCACTTTTATACCGGCGTTTTCCATAAACGCCGGCAATGCAGCACATTTTATTGTGTTTTTTTTTATCAAAATGCCTGGTAGTTTGCTTCGCGGGCTAAGAAAAACTTGCTGCTGAAATTTTTGTCGCACGTTTATATCAGATAAACGCCGGAATATTATTGATAAAGACGAGCGCTTTATGTATTAAACGTCGAGTGTTCATTTTCTCGATAGTAATAAAAAGAAAAAGAAAAATTGTTGGTGGCGTGAGTTTATAAACGCCCGGGATATATGTTTACAAAATCTCCGCTCTCTCTCTCTCTCTCTCTCTCTCTCTCTCTCTCTCTCCTCTTTAAACTCCAAGTGTGTCTAGCGTCCTGGAGAGCATTGGTCCTTGATTATCTCCCTGATCCGTGAGGTTTTGCACCCTGATCATTGTCTTCCTCACAGGCCTTGGTCCCTGATTGTGCGTTTTTTAGGTATTTTTTGTTTTGTGGGTTCGCATGTTGTAATCTGCTTATCTTTCAGCTTTATTCGTAGCTAAACTCTTGCTAAATCATTGTACTTGCACATTTTCTTTCAGCTCCACAAGGATTGTTTTTGATTTGGAGGGCAGTTGATTGCTAGTTGCGGATCTCCTTAAGAGTCTCAGGTTCTATCCGGTGAGCTTTGGTTTTGGGTATTCATTTTCATTGGAATATTTTGCGTTAGGTTTTTGATGCGATTTTGGTGTGATTTTAAGGAATAAGGAGGATCTCCAGCTAGGACCTATACTTAATCCGCCCTCTCCCTCATTTGAAAAAAAGATCATTTGATCTCAAGTTCTTCAGGTACTTTATGTACAAACTCATGCATCTAGCTGCTAATTTTTCCTAAGAAATTTATTCTTTTGGCAGATTGATTGTTGACGATTTATACTAAGAAATTTATCGGATGTTTTGATTGAAACATCCGATAAATTTCTTAGGAAAACTATTTTATTGTCAAAATTATAGATGAAAAGGGGAACAAGTTATATTTTGATGCCTTGATTTCAAATTTTAGAAAGATTAGAAAATTGGACATTTTTTATGTAGTCAAATTGATTTGAATCCATTGTTGTGTCACCTGAAGAGTTGTTGATGATTGGTGAACTCCGTGCTCCATTGGTTTATGTATGGTTGAATTTTTGAATAGGATTGGGACTAAGAAAATGTAATGATTATCTTCTAATGCATTCCGAGATGCGTAGCACTGGGATGACAAAAAAGGTGAGAAAAATCTTTTCTGCTTTTGAGGTATAGTATAAAACTTGCTTGGCGTGAGATCGAGCAATTTGTTGTGTGCTTTTTCTTGACATCATCCAATGCAAGTTTGATGGCCTTCTTTGTGAGATATCTTTCACTTGTACTAGTAGTTCTTTGCTGTGTTTCCATGGTTGTGGCTTAGGTTAAGTGATGTGGATGTAGAGAAAAAGAACTAATGAATACTCAGGGATGCAAGATTTCAAGTAAACTAGATGATGTTGGATATCTTCATAGTAGCTATAAATGGCTGATGCTAATGTGAGCAAAGTAGATTTGTAAATTTTTCCCATTCAAGTACGACCTCTTAAACTGGCTGTAGTTGATGGCATGAATGGGAGGTGAGACCATAGCTTTGCTGGCAATGT